>NW_027096302.1:0-60000 GCF_019320115.1 Miscanthus floridulus
CGCTGCTGCCGAAGGAGAAGGAGCGCTGGTGGGCGCCATACGTTGTCGACTTCGCCGTCGTTTGCTGTGTTCCTCCTTTCGCGGGAGGCGTTTCCTACCCTGAAGCCATTGTCAGGGTTGTGGCTGGCAATGATGGTGTAGCCCTCGGATGCCCTGGCGGAGGCGTCGCTATCGGGGTTGCGGCTGACGATGATGGCATAGTCCCCAGATGCCCCGGTGGAGGCGTTGCACATGACGGCGCCTTCAAGGATCCCGTGAAGCGGCGGGATGTCGCCGATGGAGAGTGTGGCATGGTGGCCGCAGTAGACGAGCTGGCCCGTGTACATGCCTCGGGCGTCACCGATGGAGAGCGTGGCGTGGTGGCCGCAGTAGACAAGCTGGCCCGTGTACATGCCCCGAGCGTCGCCGATGGAGAGCGTGGCGCGGCGACCGTAGTAGTACTTGTAGTAAAGCTAAGCAGAGACTGTAATTGAATAATTTTGTGGGGAAGCCCCCGAGTAAACAGTCCTCTGAATTTACAAGTATATTAGTCCTTTTTGTAATGAATTCACTTTGTAAGTGGCGAATTTGTGCAAAAAATGAACAAATTTTCATCTTTTGATTATGGCAAGCAATTTTTTATCTTTCTCTTTTTTGTAGAAACGGTTTTAGTGCCCTCCGACCCTTCTCACGGTCTAAGTCATAAGAAACTAGGAACATGGGCGAACTAATTCTGATTGAGCTGGTGAGCAAAGAGGTTGCAGCCGTTGGGGCGTGGGTCTCCCGCAGTCCTACCAGTTGTATTCAGAATTTGTTCCCAAAATCTTAGCCCTTTGGACTTGTTTATGAGAAGAATGGAAAACTTAGAGAATGTTTGCAAATATGACACAGGAGGTTTTTGCAAGCGTAATACTTGTATTACTCATGATAGCCCCCGAGTGAGGTCTGACCCCTTGCAATTTGCAGGGGTCGGAAGTCACTAAGGATCGAGGTTTTGTAATGACAAAAACTGATAAGGAAGAGTATACGCTTATTTTAAGGGTAAAAATGACATAGCTGCTCAATGTTCCAGGCATTGGTGAAGACCTCGCCGTTGATGGTTTTCAACCTATAGGCGCCTGGGCGAAGTACTTCTGCGACGACGTAGGGCCCTTCCCAGGGCGGGGAGAGTTTGTGGCGGTCCTTGTTGCTCTGCATAAGGTGGAGGACGAGGTCTCCAACGTTGAAGGCTCGACCCCGTACTCGTCGACTGTGGTACCGTCGCAACGCCTGCTGGTACTTAGCTAAACGAAGGAGGGCGATGTCACGGGCTTCATCTAGCTGGTCCATGGCGTCTTGGCGAGATGCCGTGGCCCCCTATTCATCGTATGCTCTAATTCTTGGTGCTCCATAGTCGAGGTCCATTGGGAGAACGGCCTCAGAACCATAGACCATGAAGAAAGGTGTGTAGCCGGTGGCCCAGCTAGGAGTTGTCCTTAGGCTCCAGAGCACGGCCAGGAGCTCAGCGAGCCAACGCGCGCTGAACTTGTTCAACCGGTTGAAAATTCTAGGTTTGAGGCCTTGAAGGAGCATGCCATTTGCGTGCTCGAGCTGCCTATTTGTCCGGGGGTGTGCAACGGCTACCCAATCGATCCGGATATGTTGTTCATCATAGAATCGAATGAATTTCCTGCCGGTAAACTGCGTGCCGTTGTCTGTGATGATGGAGTTCGGTACTCCAAAGCGATGGATGATGTCGAGGAAGAACAGCATAGCTTGCTCAGACTTGATCGTGGATATTGGTCGAGCTTCAATCCATTTTGTAAACTTGTCTATGGTGACAAGCAGGTGGGTGAAGCCCTCGGGCACCTTTTTGAGTGGCCCAACTAGGTCGAGCCCCCAGACCGCGAAGGGCCACGTGATGGGGATCATCTAGAGTGCCTAGGCCGGGAGGTGTGTTTGCCGAGCGTAGTACTGACACCCTTCACAGGTGCGTACAATTTGCTCAGCATCGGCTACTGCGGTGGGCCAGTAAAAGCCTTATTGAAATGCATTTCCAACCAAGGTTCTTGGTGCGGCATGATGACCGCAGATTCCATCATGGATGTCACCCAGCAGGAGCTTCCCCTGTTTGCCAGGGATATAGAGTTGCAGAATACCGATGTGACTCCATTTGTAGAGTTCGCCCTCTACAAGAACGAAGGACTTGGCACGTCGCGCGAGCCGTCGGGCTTCCGTCTTGTCTGCCGGTAGTATGTCATGGAGGAGGTAGTCGAGGTAAAGTGTTCTCCAGTCATTGGGAGGGTCAAACTCCACTGCTGGGTCCTCTTCAAGCTCCATGACCTCGGGGTCGGGCGGAGCAGTTGGCGGATCGGCCCCTGGGGTCAGACTAGATGGGCCATCATTGGCTTGTTCCGACCCCACGTAGCATACCGAGGGTTTGTGTTGATCACTAGCAAAGACACCTGTCGGGACTGGCTCTCGGTCAGATGCTCCTTTCGCGAGCATGTCGGCTGCTTCGTTGAGGCGCCTTGGGATGTGATTGAGTTCGAGGCCGTCGAATCTATCCTCCAGCCGTCGGACTTCTTGACAGTATGCCTCCATCTTGGCGTCGTGGCAGCATGACTCCTTCATGACCTGGTTGACGACCAGCTAAGAGTCGCCCCTAACATCGAGGCGTCGAATGCCTAGCTCGATGGCGATTCGTAGGCCATTGATGAGCGCTTCGTATTATGCAGTATTGTTTGATGAGGGGAAATGGAGCCGAACCATGTACCTTATGTGGACCCCGAGGGGGGATACAAAAACTAGTCCTGCTCCGGCGCCCTTCTTCATCAGCAATCCGTCGAAGTACATTGTCTAGTACTCTTGATCGATGACTGCTGGTGGCATCTGGACCTCAATCCACTCCGCGATGAAGTCAGCCAGCACCTGGGATTTGATCGCTGTTCGGGAGGCATAAGAAATGCCCTAATCCATCAGCTCAAGCGCCCACTTTGCGGTTCTTCCCATAGCGTCATGGCTATGGATGACCTCGCTGAGGGGGAACGATGTCACTACTATTACAGGGTGTGACTCGAAGTAGTGGCGTAGCTTCCTCTTGGTGATGAGGATGGTGTAGAGGAGTTTCTAGATTTGGGAGTAGCGGGCTTTGGAGTCGGATAACACCTCGCTAATGAAATATACAGGGTGCTGCACCTTGAAGGCGTGCCCCTCTTCCTCTTGCTCTACCACTAAGGCAGAGCTGACCACTTGGGTGGTGGCCAATATATACAGTAGGAGGGATTCTCCATTGAATGGAGGAACTAGGACCAGAGGTTTAGTTAAAAATCACTTAACCATGTCAAGCACCTCCAGAGCCTCGGCTGTCCACTCAAAGCGGTCAGATTTCTTCAGGAGTCGACAAAGGGGGAGTCCTCGTTCGCCGAGGCGTGAAATGAATCGGCTAAGGGCGGCCAGGCACCCTGTGATCCGCTGAACCCCCTTTATGTTTTGGATTGGGCCCATCCTTGTGATGACTGATATCTTCTCTAGGTTGGCTTCGATGCCATGCTCGGAGATGATGAAGCCGAGCAGCATGCCCCTCGAGACCCCGAAAACACATTTTTCGGGATTGAGTTTGAAGCCGTTTGCCCGAAGTTTCGCAAAGGTTTGTTCAAGGTCGGCGACAAGGTGGTCAGCTCGCTTGGACTTGACTACGATGTCATCGACATAGGCCTCAACGGTTCACTCGATGAGGTCTCCAAAGCAATTGAGCATATAGCACTGGTAAGTTGCCCCAGCATTCTTTAGACCGAACGGCATTGAAATGTAGCAAAATAATTCGAAGGGAGTGATAAAAGATGTCGCGAGCTGGTCGGACTCTTTCATCGCGATTTAGTGGTAGCCGGAGTATGCGTCAAGGAAGTAGAGGGTTTCGCACCCTGAGGTGGAATCGACTATTTGGTCTATTCGTGGCAAAGGAAATGGATCCTTTGGACACGCCTTGTTGAGGCCTATGTAATCGACACATATTCTCCATTTCCCGCTCTTTTTTCACACAAGAACAGGATTTGCTAACCACTCTGGATGTTATACTTCCTTAATGAACCTAGCTGCTAACAATTTTGCTATTTCTTTGCCGATGGCTCGGTGTTTTTCCTCGTCGAAACGGCACAGGCGTTGCTTCACTGGCTTGGAGCCCGGGAGGATCTGGAGAGTATGCTCGGCGACCTCCCTCGGGATGCCCAGCATATCCGAGGGTTTCCACGCAAAGATGTCTTTGTTATCACAGAGGAAGTCGATGAGCGCGCTTTCCCATTTGGAGGAGAGCGCGGTCCCAATACGGACTTTTTTGCCCTCGAAGTTGCTGGGATCCAAGAGGACCTCCTTGGGTCCTTCCACCGATTCGAACGACCCAGATGACCTCTTTGCATCGGGTGCCT
Source organism: Miscanthus floridulus (assembly GCF_019320115.1). Classification (NCBI taxonomy): domain Eukaryota; kingdom Viridiplantae; phylum Streptophyta; class Magnoliopsida; order Poales; family Poaceae; genus Miscanthus; species Miscanthus floridulus. The sequence continues at coordinate 4,383 of NW_027096302.1, forward strand.
CTTCAATGACCTCCTCCCTGAGGGTGGCGAGCTCTTTGGAGGCGATGTGTGTCTATAGCATTCGACTTCGCACTCATAAGCGTGCTAGAAGGAGGTGCTGATGGTGATGACCCCGCGGGGGCCTAGCATCTTCAGCTTAAGGTATGTATAATTGGGGACGGCCATGAACTTCGTGTAGCATGGTCATCCCAGGATGGCATGGAAAGTCCCCGGGAACCCCACTACGTCGAAGGTGAGGGTCTTAGTCTGGTAATTGGATCGATCCCCGAAAGTGACGGGCAGATTGATCTGCCCTAGTGGCACGGCATGCCTACTAGGCACGATGCCATGGAAAGGCGCTCGGATGGGATAGAGGTTCATTCTGTCGACGCCCATCTCATTGAGCATCTTGGCGTACATGATGTTGAGGTCGTTGCCTCTGTCCATCAGAACTTTTGTGAGCCACTTTGGACCGACGATCGGATCGATGACAAGCGGGTACCTTCCTGGGTGTGGGACAACATCCAGATGGTCAGTTCGGTCGAAGGTTATGGCGGGTTCCGACCATCGGAGGAAGGCAGGTGTGGCCGGTCCGGTTGTGTAGACCTCGCGGCGCGCGACCTTCTAGCGGCGCTTGGAGTCATAGGCCATTGATCCTTCAAAGATCATGAGGGCGCTGGTCGGCGTTGGGAAGGTGTCGTCCTTCTCCTCTGCGTTGTTTGTGGCGGGACTAGGCTCCTTCCCCTGCTCCCCTTTGTTAAGGCCCCCAGACAAGTATTTACGCATGAGGCCGCAATCCTTGTATAGATGCTTGGCCAGGAAGGCATGGTTTGGGCATGGCCCCTCGAGCATTTTCTTGAAGTGGTTCGGAGTGCCCTCCATGGGCTTCGGGCCACCTTTACGGTCGGCAGCGGCCATGAGCGAGTTGTCGTGTCGTTGCTTCTTATTTTTCCTTTTGGCAGGACGGTTGGAGGCGCCTTCGCCGATGTCCTCACCCTGTCTCGTCTTTCCGTCGAAGCGGTCGAAGATGGCTCCGACCGCCTCCTCTCTAGAGGCATGACTGGTGGCGATGTCTAGGAGTTCCTTGGTAGTCCGCGGACCCCTGCGTCCTAGCTTGTGGACTAGGGATTCGCAGGTTGTCCCGGATAGGAAGGCTCCTATCACGTCGACGTCGACGACGTTAGGGAGCTCGTTGCACTGCCAAGAGAAGCACCGGATGTACCCGCAGATGGTTTCATTAGCCTTCTAGCGGCAGTTCTTGAGGTCCCATGGGTTTCCAGGGTGTTTGTACATGCCCTAGAAGTTGCCCATGAAGATCTCCATCAGATCCGCCCAACTCTGAATGGCATTGGATGGTAGGTGCTCTAGCCATGCTCGTGCCGAATCGACCAAGAACAGCGGGAGATTGCGAATAATGAAATTGTCATCACTCGTACCACTGGCCTGACATGCAAGCCGATAGTCTTTGAGCCAAAGCCCGGGATTTGTTTCGCTAGAATATTTAGGGATGTTGGTAGGCGGTCGATACCTTAGGGGGAACACAGCGTTGAGGATGTGTCGACTGAAGGCCTAAGGACCTGGCAGGCCAGGGCTCAGGCTTTGGTCCTTGTTGCTGTCGTAGCGTCCACAACATCGGGGATGGTAGCTGCGGCATGCTGCTTCTCCATTGTTGCCGTGGGCGCATTTCCGAGCGTCGATGATGATGCGTACGTCGCGGCCATGGCTGAGGTGTTGATGCACTGGGAAGGCGGAGGGCTGCTTGCCGCTTGGCGGTGTTTGGTGAATGGACGCGTCCTTGGTGGGACGCACTAAGGGCATGCGCTGGCTGGTGTCGGGTTTGCATCATTGAGACAATGAACTTTCCGCCTGCTGCGCCACCGCATGCTCGAGCAACGTGCGAATTTCTCGGCGGGCGCGGCGATCCTCGGACGTCGCGGCCTCTAGAAGGCCATGCAGCAAGGCAGTTGCTGCGGCAATGTTCTGGCTTGCTCAAGCAAAGTGAGGAAGGGTCCCATCATCGGTGAGGATCCTTTGGTGTACAGTGTGGGCCGTGGCGCGCGCGCACCCCCGTCTTTGCGGTGTTCAATCTCGCGATTGATGTCCGCATACTCCCGGACAAGCCCTTGCCCGACCTCATCGATTTCTTGCTGACGGGCCCTCAACTGCTCCATCCTTAGGTGAGATGGGGCCATCGTCTCTTCCCCGGATCTACCGTCAGGGTTGTTCGTTGGGGTAACCTCTTCCCTGGAGACACTTTTGATGTGCCCCTCGGGGGTCTACGCCATGAAGCACTCCTAGGAAGGGTGGTGGCTCCCCCTACTGGAGTCCGAGCTGGAGAGCGATCCTGGCTCCTCATTGAGGAGCCCGTAGAGAGTCTCCGTATCATGCTCAATCGCCCCCACGAACTCGATGTCCATGGGTGACTGAACCACATGTAGTGCTAGAAGGTGGCCAGCGGTCACCGCAGCGTTGCGGAGACCGAACGGAAACGTTGTCGGGGCGCTCCGTATGGGGCCTTCCGGAAATAGGGCGACATTGCGGGAGGTCTCCCTTGATGACTGGGGTCCAAGGGAGTTGCCCGGCGGGCCCTCAAGCCTCAGACGGCTGAGGTTGATGGAAGGGAGAGACTGGGTGGCCGTGTGAGTCAGCGCCAACTCTCCTCCTAGTGTGACAATGAAATCTAGGTCGCCGAAATGCACGTGTGCACCCAGGGCCCAGCTGATTGCATGGGTGGCCATCCGAGGCCTGATTTGGAATGCGCAAGTCCCCTACCTGGCGCGCCAACTATCGGTGTTTTGTACAAGCACCGGCAAGTAAATTTATAGTAATGCGCGTTAGGCTCGGATGGTGCGCTAAAGGACACAAGATTTATACTGTTTCGGGCCAAATGTCCCTATGTCCAGTTTGTTGCTGCTCGTGTTATTAGCACCATGAACGGTTTGTAGTAGGGGGTACGAATGATCGAGAGAGGGACTGGTCCCAAGTCTCTGATGGAAGGGTTGAAAGGAGGCCAAGAGCTTGATCGCAGCTTGACTGTGTGAGTGTTGTGTACTATCCCATCAAAAGATCGGTCCCCTTGATGGAGGAAGCGCATCCCCTTTTATAGATGAATGGGCTGGCTTTACAAGGGTGAGGGCTTTAGGATGCGTACTCTACCTAGTCGTGTGGCTCACGTCTACCCGGCCTGGTTCTTCATTCTGATGAGTGCGAAGGAAGATAAGCGCCTACAATACTGTCGATGCCTCTGTAGAATGTCAGGTTGGTTACAGAATGCTGCCCTGCGTAGGGTATGGGCTACAATATAGTGGTTTTGACTTATGAGCCTCCCCCAGCCTTGCTCCGCATGCCTTCTAGTTCCTATGAGTCTTCGTCGGAGGGACGCAAGGTTGGGGTCCGGAGTAGTGCCATGGCCAAGGTCTTCTGACTTAGTGGTCCTGAGGGGTCGGGAAGCAGGCGTCGCTCCCTTGGGTCCATAGCATGGTGGTGGAATATCTGTCGTTCATGGAGATAGCAAATCCTTTTCTGGAGCGTAGCGGTTGTCGTATATCTTCATCGAGTTTCATGTCCTAGAGCTGAAGGCGGCGCCTATAACTCTACAGGGCGAGGTGCACGCACCTGTAATACCTTTCAGGCTCTACGGCACCTGGAAGGGTCTAAAGCACCTGTCCCATCATTCCCTGGCAGTACTTTTCCTGCCAGGGCATAGGGTATGGTCCTTGGAGCCATGGTTGACCCGAACGTCTTGTCTTGCCCTATACCCATCATCATGAGGGAATGAGGAGAAGTTGTCAGGTAAGATGAAACCAGACTTTATATATTGAGCAGGGCGAGGCTCGTTCCTGGCTGTTGGGTGAAGCAGAGACCAGTCCTTATCTCTTGGGCGAGACCGAGCCTACCCCTCTGGGGTTGGGCGAGGTGGAGTTTATCCCTCAGCCCTCGGGCGAGACCGAGCCCGCCCCAAAGGCATCGGGCGAGGCAGAGACTAGCCCTGAGCCCTCGGGCGAGGCCGAGCTATCTCAAAGGCATCGGGCGAGGCGGAGACTAGCCCTAAGCCCTCGGGCGAGGTCGAGCTATCTTAAAGGCGTCGGTTGAGGCAGAACCCAACTTCTGTCATTCAAGCAAGGGACGTTACGGCGCCCTTATCTGTCCAGAAGTTTTTAACGTTCGGTGGTTATTGGTTCCACCTTCTGGGGTACCCCGGTATTAGGTCCCTGACAAAAGGACAATTCCAATGTGATTCAGCTTGCTCTCTTTCGTACCTCTCTTTTTCCTGTTGACACTGGTATTCTTGCTCTTCTAACCAACACCGATAATCCTTTTCCTTTTGCCACTGCCATTTATTCAACATAATTTGAGATATAACCCACGGCTTTGTCACCCCATCTTTTGACGTTTCTCCCTGCTCATATCCGCTCTTTTGCTTGTCGTGACGTCTTCTAATTTTTCTATACTCATCAGCCGATATTTGCATCTCGGGATCGACTATTCTAGCTTCTTTCGATTTGGTTGATGTTAGGACCTTAGTCTTTCCTTTGGGCAGCCTAGCATCAACCATGTTTTGATCTCCTAGGAAAGGATTATCATCGACTTTCATTTTCCGAGGCGTATCAAATTTGAGTCTTCCTTGCTGAATAGCTCTCTGTATATGCTCCCAAAAAATTCTACATTCATTAGTGGAATGAGAAGTAGCATTATGGAACTTGCAGAACTTCTTATTCTTTAACTGATTAGGGGGATGCATTACATGATTATCAGGCAGCTTGATCTGTCCCTTCTCAAGCAAGAAATCGAAGAGCTTGTCTGATTTTATAACGTCAAAGTCATAGCTCTCCTCGACTCCTCTTTCCCAAGGATTTGGAACCATTACTGTCTTTTTGCCCCAATTCCATTCAGCCGCGGCAACTTCTTCTTCTTTATCTTCATAGCCGTCATCGACTGAATATGGATTATAAGCTTGGGCCACTATGGTACTCTTCTGGAATCGGGTATCTCTGCGCATACTCTAGAATTGGCTATTGAGCGCTGCCACTCGTTGAGCCAATTGACCTAGGTTGTCAAATTCGTGTCCCAGTAGTTTTCCTTTCCATGTTGGCAGCATCCCTTGAACGGCCAAAGCGGCTAGCTAATCATCAGCCAAATTCAATGAGAAGCACAAATTCCTAGTTTCTTGGATCCTCTGAAGAAACTCAGTGCCCGATTCATTAGTTTTTTGCGTTATAATTGTTAAATTGGTAATCATCTTTTCTCCAGTCCCAGTATAAAAATATGTATGAAATTTCTTTTTTCTAGATCAGCCCAATTGGCAATGGAGTTGACTGGCAGTGATGAAAACCAAGTGAAGGCTGGCCCTGATAGGGACAAGGAGAAGAAACTAACTCATTGGGCCTCTTCAACGGATGCTTCGCCCAACTATGTAAGATACCGACTGACATGTTCTATTGTGCTTGTGCTGTCTTGGCTAGTGAACTTAGCAAACTCCGGGAGTCTGTAATTTATAGGAAGAGCGACCAAATCATACCATTCTGGATATGGGCGTTTGTACGAGAAGGTCAACCCTTTTGGCTTTAGACCGAACTGATTCTTCATCATCTCAGTCACCTTTAGCAACAACTCATCAGCATGTGAATTTGAATTTCTCTGCACTTGCTGACCCATCTGTGGATTGAAATCTCGTGTGCCTTGATACCCTGGATTCAGGATCATATGAAGGGTGTTATAATTTATGCTATAATGATACCCCTATGGAATCTATATCTACTAGGTCCTTTACTGGTTTACTGCTTGAAGCCTCTAGTTATAGACATTAGGATCTATATCTCTACAGATCCTTTGAATTGATGGTGCTATTTTTTGAGTCGGCAACGGTATGTGGCTTGATGTACCAAAATTAATCACCTAGTTTTGACCTTGCCCCGCCGGCTGTTGCACATGCTGCACTGACGATCCAGGATTATACTGTATCGAATTTGTAGTAACACCTTGAGTTTGTTCAGATGAACTCTGAACTGCCTGGACATCATCATTACTAGCTGGTGCTGCTTCTTGATGGCTAGTACTGGTTTGATTAGTCCTTTGAGTCAACAGATGTGGAATGTTGTAATAAGCCAGTCCAACCTGATCAACTGGAAACCCATGAAACACCTCTTTCATGATGTTATGGAACATGTTCAAGAAAATCTCATTATGGTTCGATATGGCATCATGAACAGACTTATTTATAGCTTCCATGAAGAAATGCCTATCTTCAGTCTCATCTGCATCTGTCTGCCCATGCAACAGAACTCTAGGTAGTGGGTATTTTTGAACAATTATATTGTCACGTGTTTTGGTGTAGGACAACAAACACTTGTTCTGAAATTATTCTATAGCTTTGCCGATGACATCTTTATCTCCATCAGGTAAGTCTTCGTAATATACCATAAGGATGTCGTTGTTGTTGTAAACCACCATGATGATTGTGGGGGTCCTACCAGGCGTGCCAGAATGTGTGTTGGCATGAAAATTTTGTCTCGTGCCGAGGGCACACGAGCAAGCCAGAAGGGTCTGCTCAATGGAGCTGGAGATCCGCCTAGCTTCAACACAGGGATTATAGATCCTACGCACTCCTTCCGAGACGTGCCAGTCAATTTGACCCTACAATTGACAAGGAGAGAAAACTAATCAGTAATTTAAGGCAGAACATGTCGGTGTTGCTAGACAGTCCTAAATGTGCGGCTCTAAGAGCCAATGCGGAAGAAAATCGACTAAATAGACAATTCTAGCAATATTCATAAGAATAAATCAGTTAAAGCTCATGGGGTTATAGAAGAAAAATCGGTTATCATTTAGGATGAATATCATTATTTAGACAAATATTAGTCAATGGTAATAGGATGTCAGTAATAATCAGTTTATGCTAAGTCAATGACTGCAAGTAACCGAATCTCTTTTTATACGAAAGAAGCAGCTCATCATCATTTAACCATTTAATAGAGATGAATCTAATTAACATATTAGATCTCATCTATCGTTATGACCAGTGGGGCATGAGGCAGAGTCATGCAGGCCGTAGAAACAGCGATAAATTCGACAACCCTAACTTATTACTAATATCAGTGGGGCATGAGGCAGAATCATGCACACCATAATACAATAATAAGATCATGGGGCTAACACATCTTTCAACCTATCTTTACTTCAATGGTCTCGTGACGCGAACTGCATGTGTGAAAGCACTCGATATCGGCTAAAACAGCCGATTCAGGCATAGCGCACAGTTAAGGTCATGCCCTATTAGAAATAGATCTACCAGGTAACGATCCTCACTCCATGGTGCTAACAGTGGGGTGTGAGGCAGAATCACTCAGGCCATGATAACAGGCCATGGAACGGTTTTCGTTAGCCAATAGATCTATTCAAGACCAGACGTGCCTTAACCGCACACTATGCACGATCAAGATTGACATAAAACAGCCGATAAAACATAACTCATCATTTAAGATGCAGATTAGATCAATTTAGATTAATAAATGATGGGTTAAGCAGGATATGAGGCCCATCTACGTCAATCCAATCGGGCAAATTGATATTGCTATAATTAAATAAATAATGAAAGCAATAAGCAATATTGGTAACTTAATGAATCTATCCGAAGGACGCCACCCTTAGATAGAGCCGATAACTTGACCTTAATCTAGTTCTAGCAGTGGAGGTCGACCGGATCGATGCAGCCGTACTTTAACTAAACAAGAGTCTATAACTAGCTTATACCAGAGTCGCAGTAGAGGTCGACCGGATCGATGCAGTTGTACGATTAGAAGTATAGGCAATGACGGTACTTACAGACAAGCCGGAGGTCAGCCGGACCGATGCAGCCCTGCTCACTGAAGAACTCGCCGAGATCTACTCTACTCCTACTCCTAAGGGGTGGCTGAAGCAAAAAAAAAAGTAAGTAACTTGTATTTGATTGACTGTGTGTGTCCTTTACAATAGCCGGGGTCCAATATTTGTACCCGGAACCTACGTATGAATCCTACTTAAGCACAACTCATCACAATTTTGGCCTAAGAGAAAACATTCCTAATTTAAGATAACTTGGACTCTAATCTTTCCCTTTTTGTAGAGTATAACATGTTTTTCCTGACGCCGATCATAGCTTTTGTCGTTATCTGCTGGCGCTATCTGAAGAAAGCCGATTCCAGTGTTGCATTCGAATCAGCTAATACCGACCTTCACGCAATCGATTCCTTGATGACATGATCTTGGGAGCTTCTGAGTCCCTGCAATTCTTCTTCAAAATTTTTGTTTAAACAAGTGTAAAGCAATGTACGTAACTCGAAACGTTCATCGGAAACACAAAATGAATGTTATATTTCATGTCACGTTATATCACTTAGGGTTTTAAACGAATTTTTATGAAACAAAGATGCTATAGAATGCATATACGAAACTTTAATAAAGTTTGTAGTTTATGCTTCATAGGTGATGTTGAAATACTTGAGGTCGAGAATAGAATTCACTATCTAGCGTATCGAATAGCTTGGAAATCGAATTCGACATGAAACCGTTTGAGACTTAGTCGAATTTCCTAAGTTGGACAACGCTTTGATGAAGCTAAGTTCGACAATTTTTGTAGAAGAATCGGGCTAAGTAGTGGTATGGTCTCAGGGTTTGTTTTAGTAGCTTGACATGCCTTCTTGAGAATGGAATAGGTGGTTTAGCAATTGAAGCTTTGAGTTGGAATTTTCGTATGCTTTAAAAAGCATGCATGACACGTTTCCAAACGGTTGCAGCGTCTGAGCGCGGTCACCATGCTCGGAACTCGGCGTCACCGCACAGGTCGACCGACACGCATGCCTGCACGTGTACCACCGTGCTAGCCAGTCCTACCACTGGCTCCACGTTGCTAGCCACTGCTACCTGCTGCCATGCCCAGGCATGCGATTCACGCACGCACGCACACATCGCGCCCAGCGGTCCTGTCCACTCTGCCGCCACCACCATCATCGTAGGCCCATTGCCCTAGCCAGTCTGCTGCCGCCGCTTCACCATGTCACTACCTACATTATGTCGTGTCCTCGCTCTACCACCGCCACCATGTCTGCCTGGCCGCTCTGCCGCCTCACGCTCACCTACGTAGGACCATGCGCACGTGGCCACACTTGGCCTGCTGCGGCCGGCACATGGCCCTGCCCACATGTTGCCTTACCGCATGTGGGCTTGCCCCACCTGCATTGCCATCACATCCATGCTTGATGCGACACCGCATGGCTACCTCCTCAGACCAGCATCCTCCACTACGGCGCGTAGGGCCGAGCTGCCATTGGTTTGAGAGTTATGGCAATATGGCCAACCATCCTGAGCATGTTTGGCTGTTTCCCAAGTGGCCTGTAGCACATATGCGATTGTGCACCGAGTTGATAGCCACGTCCCACCATGGCAGCGATGAGCCAAGCCATGCCTGCCTTCCCCTATTCCTCTGTCGCCATGGTCGCTGGACCCGCGCCTTCAATTTGGCCTGGTGGAGTCGCCTCGGTCCAATTAACTCAGTCCATGGCTTTTGCAGTGTAGTCAGCCAGCCACCCGACCCCATCACGCTGTGATCCTTGCTGTGCCATGCACCAATTTGGAGTTTTCCTCCTACTGGGTCATTAAGACCGTCGTGGCATGCGTCGACAGCAAGACACCCACTCCAGTGCTGCTCGTGTTCATTTTGTTGCACCGCCAGCTTTGCCTCCACCTACTCATCACCCTACGCACACTTGCCAAGTTGCTACCACCGCCTAGCCACCCCTGACGTAGTCTTACCACCGCGGCGCACCACCGCACCGTTCGTGCGTGTGTGGCCAGCTTGGCTTGGGCCGCCTCTAGTCGAACCGCCACCTCGTCTAGGTCCGTGTTGAGTGCCTAGAGCTCACTCGCTAACCTATTTACTCCGGCGTTGTTGTTACTCACTAGAACGCCACCGCCTTGTTGTAGGAGCTCCACCGTCGTGGACTAGCTTTACTACGGCGTCCTAGCTCATGCTTTCTTCGCCCAATGCTTCACGTTCGTGCCTAGGCAGGTATCGACTCACTATTGGGGTTGGGGGTGGGGAGGGGTTGGTCTGGCCGGCGTGACCGCCCTGTGCCAGCGCCGCCGCGCCGGTGCGCGCACGGGTGCCTGAGGGTATCGCCGTTGCAAAGACAGAGTGTTCTGAGGGCTTATCTATAAAGTAGATGACTATAGGAATAGTGCCATAAGTCTTAGGGTGATTCACTGGTAGGTCAGGGACATTTTCGCAAAACGGCCGTAGCGCGTGGGCCTCCCCGTCGTGGGCCGTCGTCGCGCGTCTGGGCCACGACCGTGTGGACCGCGCTGGTGGGCCGCGTAGGCGCGCGCGCTGCGCAAAAGTGGGCCGACCCGCTTGCGCGATGGGCCACGTGGGTGGATTCGGTTTTCCTTTTCCAGTGAAGTAATAAATGTTTATTCAATTTAGTTTTGAGCTAAACTTTGAAAAATTATAGTAAATTCTATAGATGTTCAAAAATAGTGAAACAAAATTTATTAGGTTCACAAAAATGCTATCTATCTGTTGGTGTAGTTAGTTTATAGTTAGCTATGGTAATGATAGACTCATAAATTCACTTTAGAAAGCTTAGTATTATTTTGCTTAATATTTGTAGGAATTTTTGTGGCAAATTGGTGATAGCTTTAGCCATGAAATTTTTACAGTAGGCTCATTAGATTATTATGTGTTTACTGTAATTTTTGTAGCCCTAGAGTAGGTTGATAAATAGAATAGCTAGTACTCCTTGTTTTATCATATATAGAGTAAATTGGTATTAAGAGTAAGAATGCCTTTAGTTGTTAAGATAATACATATCATGTTTCATACTTGTTAGTGGTAACAATAGGTAACTTAGCATCTTAGTATGTAGAACTAGCTTAGTAGCTTGACAGATGTATTTATATTTTAAGAGTTGCTGTTACCATATTACTAAGTGTTGCATCATCATTTCATGTATGTAGATTATGAGTTGGTAGAGTTTGTGCCTGCGGATGAATAGGACTATGAGGAGATTATTGAGGAGTATGAGGAGGAGGTTCTTGTATAGGAGGGAGCCCCAAAGCCGTTCGTTGATGACTTTGTTGATACACCGCCTGCCCAAGGCAAGCCCCCGTGCATAACCCCTATTTTTGAATGATTAGTGAATATATATATGATGTGCACTTACGTTACATGTATTTTATGGAAACTACATGCATATATATACTTACCTATGAGTCCTACTAGTATAGGTCAAGTAGCTGCTATGCTCAGGGTATCGGTAGCATGAGTAACCTAACGTTACTCACAATAGCTGATAATTATGATCACTCATGATAAAATGGTGGAAAGGAAAAATTGGTGACCGGGCAGGGATATGATTTGGGTATTGGTGGGTGTATGAGGTTGTGTCCTGTGGCCAACAGGGCATAGTTTGGTTACACTTTTTCCCTGTCTATGTCGCTTAAGGATCGGCCGTTGCATTGGGTTCTAGGCAAGTTACAGACTTATTATCCCGAGCACATACTTGGGTATGAGCGCAGGGAATACTTGTTGCTCTCTTATCGTGGGTTCTGGCTCTTTCCGGACTGACTGATTGGAGGCAGGGATGGTAGAGGTCTAAGCACCGCACTTAGTCTGGGACTCATGAACGAGGACTTCATGATAGGAGAGTGATGGGTTAGTCCTACTTGTGCCTGGGGTACAAGCGGGGTGTGTGTTTTTAGGGTACATAGCTTGCGGCATTGATTCGTGAATCATCGGCGTTGTGATACGACTTGTCTATAGTCTAGCATCGTAGTAAGAACTGAAAGATAAAAGGTGATGAATTAGAACTGATTGCTCAACCCTTGCTTGAAAGTAGAACATGTGCTTACATAGAATGGCTAGATAATAAATTAATCATGACTGCTAATAATAACATAAACAAGGATTCACTGCTAGAATTGCTTTCTGCAAAAAGAAACCCAGCAAACCATAAAGTTTTGCATATCCCTTGGAGTCGAAAAATTATTGCCACTGGTCGGATAAGTCTTGTGAGTACATTGTGTACTCAGGGTTTATTTACCCATGTTGCAGGTTCAACTTGAGGAGTAACCGTTGTGTGAAGGATTCTTTTGGTGGGCACAGACGGATCCTTGTTCATTATCGATAGATGCTTATTATCATTCAGCTATTCAATATTCTGCACTCTGAATTTGGCAATGTAATAATGAATTTCTAAGAACTCTGGATGTACGAAATGGACTAAGTATTGTAACTCATTCTCATTATTAGATCCTTGGGAAAAATGTGGACTATTTGGGCTCTCCCTTGGGGTGTTCCCGACGGAACTCGCCCGCTGTAGCTCATTTTCGGGGTGCTTAGTGTCTAGTGGAAGATGAGCGCCTCCGTAAGTGTGTTATTTCGGGCGGTTCTGCCACAGTTGATATCAGAGCCAATAATGAGTTTACGAGTTTCATCACTCTTTTCCAAAACTAAAAATATGATCAACAAAAGTTTTGTGAAAAGTAGGATGCAATAAAATTATCCAAATAAGTATAAGCCCTAGCAATATGGTCTATCTAGGATAGCAGCACTGGTTTTATCTAATCAGTTTTCTGCAGGTACACTGACTTACATTGTGTAAGAAATCACTTAGCATACGAAAAGTGAGTGTGCGATGTGCCGAAATTTTGCGAATGCCGCTATATTCTGGCTTGAGTGAGTGTACAGGCCGATGCATGCATCATGATAATAGAATCTTGCTAAAACTAAATTCCCCCTACACATATAAATTGGATTAGTAAATTGATAGGATAAATTAAAAGAATGCTTTAATAAATGTCTTGTTATTTCTCTAATCCCTTGTTTCTGATCTGGAGGGTTGTTCTAAATGGATGGTTCCTATCTCTTACAGATAAACATGAGGTCCGATCGTAGGAGCACCAGTGTTGAGGCAGGCCACGGTCTTAGTGAAGGCCAAGGTGAAAGTGGCCAGGGCAATGAGCACGGCAACGGGGAGAGCCATGAGGCTCCACTTCTGGCTCCTCCCCTGCCACCGCCGCCTCTGATGACTCATGCAGAAATGATGGCAGAAATGTTGCCTGCTCGCTGTGACTCCACCCGTGCCATGGAGCTGCTGGCATAGGCTATCGGTGGTTTCGCCCGTGGGGGCCACGGGGGCAATGGAGGGAACGGGGGTGGTGCCCGCGGTCCTAAGGGACCCTGCTCTTATTAGGATTTCTTAAAGACGCACCCACCAACGTTCACACCGATGGCTGAGCCCCTAGATGCGGAGCATTGGCTTTGCATTCTAGAGCAAAAGTTTCTGCTGCTCACCGTCACTGATGAGCAGAAGGTGCGCTTTGCAGCGCAACAGTTGTTAGGGTCTGCGAGTGCATGGTGGGATACCTTCAATGTCATGCAGTACCTGGATCATCGGGTGACTTGGTAGGAGTTCACTGCGGCCTTCAGAGAGTATTATATTCCTATTGGTGTTCTCAACAGAAAGTTGATAGAGTTTCTGGACCTTTGGCAATGGAGTATGTCCATGATGGACTATGTTAACAAGTTCAATCACTTATCGCAGTATGCTGGGACTCATGTTGATATAGATGAGAAAAAGAGGGACCGCTTCTATCGCGGCCTCTCTTGCAGCTTACAGAAGGAGTTATATACTAGGAACTATCAGACCTTTGGGGCGATGATGAATGCTGCTATCGCCATGGAGAGCTTGCAGTGGGACTCTCAGGTAGAATGGAACCGCAAGTGGATGGCTACTAGGTCTTCTAGTCACCCCACGCCTAGAAAGTACAGGTTGTTAGGTAGGTGTCCTACCAATCTTTAGGCGGGCATTTGTTTCGACAGCCTCAGCAGACTTTCCAGGCTCCTTACACTTAGTATCATGCACCCACTCAGCAGGTGCAACATCAGCAACCCTAGGGATAGTAGGTCTCACCTCGTTAGCAACAGCGAAACAAGCCGAGTGCTTGTTTCAAATGTGGCAAGGAAGGTCACTATGTCCAGGAGTGTCCACAAAACTAGCTAGCCCAATCTGCTCAGCCATTAGCTAACTCTAGGCTAATCAAGTGGACAATGATCAAGAAGAAAGTGTCAGTCAGCCAATCTGGATAGATCAATTTCACGGAGGCTGAGGAAATATTGCAAAATGAACCAGTGATGGCTGGTATGTTCACCATTGATTTCCATCCAACTTATGTGTTATTTGATTCTGGTGCATCACATTCATTCATGAGCATGGGATTTGCACACCGACACAATATACCTCTTATGGCTATACCTTTCGCCTATAGAATCAGTACTCGGGTGCGTAGATGTGCGTTGATACTCGGATGGACACAGTGAGCTTAGTATTAGCCACTCACACTTACCGTCTCTAGTTTATGGTGTTGCCTGGGCAAGGCATTGATGCAATTCTGGAAATGAACTGGTTGCGGGTATATGTGGTAGTCTTGGATCTAAAGCAGAGAGTTGTTGAGTTACGACTTCCTTCTTCTGAGGATAGGATGTCTCTTCTTGAAAGTAGAACATGTGTTTACATAGAATGGCTAGATAATAAATTAATCATGACCGCTAAAAATAACATAAATAAGGATTCACTGCTAGAATTGCTTTCTGCAAAAAGAAACCTAGCAAACCATAAAACTTTGCATATCCCTTATAGTCGGAAAATTATTCCCACTAGTCGGATAAGTCTTGCGAGTATATTGTGTACTCAGGGTTTATTTACCCCTGTTGTAGGTTCAACTTGAGGAATAACAGTTGTGTGAAGGATTCTTCTGGTGGGCATAGACGGATCCTTGTTCATTATCGATAGATGTTTATTATCATTCCGCTGTTCAATATTCTGCACTCTGAATTTGGCAATATAATAATGAATTTCTAAGAACTCAGGATGTATGAAATGGACTAAGTATTGTAACTCGTTCTCATTATTGTATCATTGGGAAAAAATAATGGACTATTCGGGCTCTCCCTTGAGGTGTGCCCGACGGAACTCGCCCGCTGTAGTTCGCTTTCAGAGTGCTTAGTGTCTAGTGAAAGACGAGCGCCTCCGTAAGTGTGTTATATCGGACGGTTCTGCCACACCGGTCACAGACGGTAAGACTACCGCTTACACTAGGCCCGTCCTTCGGAACCGGGACTAAAGGGAGACCTTTAGTCCTGGTGGGTAACACCAACCGGAACTAAAGGTGCCTCCTGACATGCCACGATGGCCGGCACCTATTAGTCCCGGTTGGTATACGAACCGGGACTAAAGTTTTTTTTCTTTTTTCTTTTCTTTTTATTTTTTGTTTTCTTTTCAAAATAGGTTTTCGAAGTTGTATTGTCCGCTGCTAATTATACATTTATACGCGCATATAGTATGTTTCGGTTCAAGCACAATGAACGTATTAAATCACATAATTCAAGCATAGAAATATAAATATATATATATATATATATATATTATTTCATGTGCATATATTACAAAAGATTGCATTACCGTTGTTGTGATATAACAAGTTTCCTCTCATCCTCTAGCTTGGCTTCCATGGTAGTGTTGGGTCGAAGTAGAACTCGCCCTTGGAATCGATGACCTGGTCATTAAAAAATCCGGCTATAGACTCTTGAATTGCTTTGATTGGTCTTGCCGTATGACCTTTTCCTCCAACCATCGAGCCTACAGGTTTGAATTAAAGGAAAATAAATTAATATATGTACATACATATATATATATAAAGACATAGTAACACAATCAATAATAATAATTAATAAATATATAGTGTATTTTTAATGTACTTTGAGTCTCTCTGTAGGAGTTCTTTGGGAGACCACCTTGATAAACTTGCAAACATAGTAACCACAGTAGTTGTTCCTCTGTTCCTGCCTCAGACATCACTTTACAAGAAAAAGATTTGTCATCCAATCTGGTGATCCGGTGAAAGCTATATGTTTAATTAATAAAGATGATGCGATTTAGAGGACTTACTTTCAAAGGGATTACATTCAGTGGCGCTTTGCATTTTCCCATGTGTTGCTTCTCAATAAAGGTTTTCCAAACACTGCCCAATAAAAAATTTGCCACGTCATCAGATATAGTTAATCATCATGTTTGTGTGTATATATAGTTGCTAGAGATACCAAAATTACCTTTGGATAATATCTATCATATCTTGGTAGTCTTGTTGTGGTTTTCTCATCGAGTCATAGATAATCAAGTGACTTTTCACCAGATCGATGTCCATCAATATCCAGTGATTGCTGCATGTGTTTATAGGATATAACGCATAACACTCATTAATTAACTAGAATCAACATATGAGCCATTAAGGATGATCGACATTATTAACACTCACTTGAAGTTGTAGGGAAAGAGTATATCCTTCTTGTGGCGTTGGTTCAATAAGAAGTTCATGAGGTTACTCTCTGACTCAGACTTCCTATTAGGCTTTGGAGTAACTGGGTCTTCGAATACTATATGGGGATCAACAAAACCAATTTTATTGTAGCCTTCCTTTCTGAGCTCTGTCATTGTAAATCTGCATATATATAGTACTTGTTAGGATAATTTATATGCATATACACACATATGATGAGTTTAATAATAGATCGAAAGAATTATTACTTACAGGCAATAGCAGCTAATGATAACTTTGTCCAGAAAGGTCAGGTGGCATAGTTGATGAAATTATGCAAAGTCAACATACATAACATCATCGCCATGGAAACCAATGTTCGTCTCTAATTCTGACACCAACATAGAAGTCTCCACCAGCAGACGCCTGCATGTACCATTTGTTTAGCAGGTACATTTGCGTCCCCAGATCACATAAGGCTTGAGGGTTGTATAGACTCTGGCCTAGTATAAATTTTTTCTTCCAAATATCAACCTCCGCCGCACTCTCAATGTTTCCATCACCAAACATCTGGTAAGGTCGAGACCAGTCTCTTCAATAAATTCACCAAGGTGATCCAAATCGACATCCGGAGGTATGTTTGCCTAATGCATTAATCCTAAATTCGAACCATATTCATTACCAACAACTAGCGGGGGACTGATTGGTGCGATTGTTGTCCGAGTTGTGCAACTCCTTTCCCTGCCCGCTTCTTTTTCTGTGCCACCTCAATTGACTTGGTGAGAGTGCGGTCATAGTCCGTTAACATTGATTTGGATGGCTTACGAGATTCCCGCTGTTGTTGCTGTTAAGTAGCCACCTTTTTTCTTAGAATATCTGGAGCTACGAAGAAGTACGGTTTCTCCGGGTTTCTCCTTGCTTCTTGATTCTTTTTAAGTTTGCCATAGAATTTGGACATATCTTTTTTATATGCATCAGTTACTTTTCCTTCTCTTCAGATATTATTTTGGGAATAGCCCTTGGTTTCACGGTGGCTTTCTTTACCGGCGGGGGGCTGGTTCTTCGTTTGCAGGGCTGGCCTCTTGCTAGTACTTGGCTTCTTGGTAGGCGGGGGCGGGGGAGGTGTTGGAGACCTCCTTGGAGGTGGTGGCAGCGGCGTTGGAGACTTCCTTGGAGGTGGCGGCTGCGGTGTTGGAGACCTCCTTGGAGATGGTGTGGATGCAACCTTGCCTTCCAACACATTGTCATCATATAGAGCACTATGATGATCTAGCGATTGAACAATTGGATTTAGGTTGGGGGAGGATCTGCTAAAAAAAAGGAATGACATATTATTATGAGCAGATTGTTAATTATTTAAGCCAATAAAAATTAATGATGTAGTGTTTTCATCCGCACCTATGGTGAGGTAGTTCAGGAGGAGGTGGAGGCAACATCCCAGGAATGATGATGTAGCGCTTGCGCCATAGAATGAATGTCTTCTCTACTTCTCCTAGAGTCTCCTCGCCATCACCTCTAGGAATGTCAAGAGACAAATCACTAAAACCTTTTTCAGCTTTATCTATCGAGATGGTAGCATATCCTTCTTGGATTATATTCCCATAAATCCTAGGTGTCTTGGTTCGGTCGATAGGATTAACAAGACCGATAGATACCTTGACTGTGGAATTCCCCTTCGGAATATGTAGCTCACACGATGTACAAGGTTCAGGGACGTCATCCACAGGGAAGCGCAGTCCTGTGTCCCCTTGATTTGGTATCTCTGTGGAAGCGCAGCTGCTTTTCAACTGAACAGATTGGCTAATGTTGATTCCTGGCTCTGATGCCTGCTTACTTGCACTCACTGCTATTCGCACTTGCCTTCTGATTTCCTCCTGCATTCTTGCTTCAAGGTTTTTTTCCCCGCTCCTGTGCTTCACGCACCGCTTCCTCCAACCTCTGGAGCCATTCTGCCTCTTCTTCCTTCTTTCCCTGACGGCTTCTGTATGAAGGTCTGTCCTAAGGGAATCCATGCTACCACGAGACACTTCCTTTGCCTCTAGTTTGGCCACCGTGTTCAATAGTCCCGATGGCGTATGTTAGTTCATCCTTATCTCTGTTGGGCCTGAACGCACCACTAGTAGTAGCTCTCTAAGCATAAAACAATCTTTTTGCTGCTTCTTGCAGTCTTGCGCCATAAACGCACTTCCCTGTCTCCTGGTCTAGTGTTCCCCCATGAGCGAAAAACCAATTCTTTGCACGCTCTCCCCACTCGAGTGATACCCTTGGTAAGAAGATCTGCTTCCATTTTGTTCCACTTCTTAATGGCAGTCGGGTAGCCACATGATCCCAAGTTATGGTGGTATGTCTTCTATTGGGCATTACGTTGGTTTTTTATCACCCGACTCACACCCTCTTCTGATGTCTTGTACTGTACAAACTCATCCTAATAGGGCCTCTACTTTGAGATCGAGCCTGGGACAGTAAAATCTGGTGCTATGTTATTCTTGACATACGTTGTGTATAGGTGTTTCTTCCAAGTCTGAAACTGGGTGGCCATCTTCTTCATTGCCCAATCCCTAACTCGCTCTTTCAATTTATCACCATCTATTATATCATCATAACCATCTGTTTGGAGCATGAAATGTTCCAAGACATCATTCCAAATTAACGTCTTGTCATGATCAGAGACAAAACTGATATGAGGAGCATTGGTCTTCTTCTTCCATTCGCGGGTACTGATCGGGAGCCGGTCCCATACAAGGTAACCACAGTGGTGCATGAATTTTGTTTTATTTGGCCCCCTAGTTCACCTATATCCACATTGAACTCCGAGATGATGAAGCGGTCCTCCAATGGCTTTTTGGGACCTCGAACATTTTTACTCTTCGTTGTAGTTGTTGATGTCGATCCAGAGGGCTACAAAACATAAATATTATTTTTAATGTCATGAGCACACGTAAGACATATGATAATATATATAGCTAATAATAAAAAATATATACTTGGCCAATATGTTGTTGCTCATTTTGTTCAAGAGCTAAGTATTGACTCCCGTCATCTGCATCCTCTTGCACATTATTTTTAGCACCATGATCGCCGGCAACTTGAGTGCCAGTGTTGATCAAATTCATCATCAACTCCTCCTCATCCATGTTTCTCGGGTCGGCCATCTAGCTTCAAAAAACAAAATCAATATATAGTACGTCAAATCTTTGCTTACATGCGTAAAATCTATGAATAATATGCATTATTAAATCTTGCCCCTCGGTCACGGACGCAATTCACCACACTAGGGCGAACTGCATCGGTACTAAGCCGAATTAGGGCTATACATAAACAGCCGAGGGTGAATTGCGTCTGTGACTAGGGCGAACCACGTCGGTGACATCAACAACGCGGTTCACCCTAGTCACCGACGCAATTCGCCCTAGTGTGATTGTTTAGCGTTAATGATAATGATAATACAAATGTTGATCGACTAGGCTACGAGAGAGGACGGTGTGATGAGAGTGGCAGTGCTCCACTCCACCGTATATATGTTTGTACACATGGATGAACGAGGGCGGCGGTGCTCCGCCATATAAACCCTAAACCCTAGGGCGAATGAGGGCGGCGGTGCTCCGCCGTATAAACCCTAGGGTGAACAAGGGCGGCGGTGCTCCGCCGTATACATAGAAACGCATGGCGCTTATATACTAGGGGCCGTATACATATGCCAGCCACAAGCCGAGAGTACTCGGTCGAAATGGCTCACTAATTTGTATAATGTTGGTAAGCCGGAATAATTCCTAGCTCCATTCCTGACTAATTGAAGGGGCCCTAACTTGTGGTCCAACTATCCAGTATTCCATGCCGTTAGACCCCAACTGTACATTGTTGTACCAGTTATGTACTGTAACAATATATAATAACTCAAGCAGCCCAGCTGGGTTGCATAAGAGAACTCCGATATTCCATTTCGCTAGCTCTTTAAGTAGATGCCGCGCATTTTGAGATGACATCGAACTACCTTCCATTTTATATTGCAACAAACTTCCACCTTTGATCTTTCCATTTATAAAATAAAATTTTAACAACACACATACACATATGAATTAATTAGCCATGAAACTTATACCTTGGATCGCCCGACATCAGCGCCGCCACTGCATTGTTCAAGATCGCCAAATCACGAACAAAATTATGAACCACCAAGCACGCACATACGATGGTCGCAGAGAATCGTTGCCATCATAGAACGTATGTACGTACCTCGGGAATGGAGGAGAGGAAGCCGCGCGCGTTGGCGGCCTCGTCGTTGCGTCGTGTCAATGCGCGCTAGAGGGTACGGTGTGGCCCCCGCGTATGGCCAGGGCGAGCAGCAGCTGGCGTCGCGAGGTCGTCGGCGCGCAGGGTGGCGTGGGGACCACGGACGCGCGCGAGGCGGTGGCGACGACCAGCGTCGGGCAGGGTGGCGGCGGTGTCCTTAGTGTGGCGGGCCAGGTGGTGTGGGCGCAGGGGGAGAGGAATCGGCGAAGAACGCAAGGAAGAAGATGGCACTGGTATATATATGCCACACCCCTTTACTCCTGGTGCCATCCCCCCACCGGGAGTAAAGGTCCTTTACTCCCGGTGTGTGTTACCAACCGGGAGTAAAGGTATACCTTTACTCCCGGTTGGTAACACGCACAGGGAGTAAAGGGTTTTTTTTGGCGGGCCACGAAACTGCAGCCCACCTTTACTCCCGGGTGGGCTTCCCACCCGGGAGTAAAGGTGGGTTGCAGTTTCATTTCCCGCCTGTTTTGAGCAAATTTTTTAATAGAAATATGGATTTTCTGGTTAAATACATAGTAAATTAAATAAAAGGCATAAAATTATTTTGTTAAAAATATGGATTTTCTTTTTCTTTATTGCACATAGGAAAAATCTATAACCTAACTTTTTTTATTTTTTGTTATAATTATAAAACATAATGTAACTAATATTTATTATTTCGTTAATGCAAAAATGTAGTATTTAATTAAAATTATTAAAACTATTGGTTTTGGATAGAAAATTTGTTTTCACATCATTTTAATGTTAATATTTTAATTTTTCATCACTCAATATCCTAATTTAACTTTTCGAGAGAGAAATCCCACCAAATCAAACATTGATTTAATTTGAAACACAACATAATAAACATCTGAATTCACAATTGTTACATAATATCTCAAACACACACTACATTAAATCACTATATCATCAAGTGGGCATAGCAGTGAACTTCTTCTTTATGTATGTCCCTTAGTTATGATCGTGTCGTAACCATGGAGTGTCCTCATCATTCACCAAGATGCTAGGGTCTTTGTTCACTTTGAAGGGCGGAATTCGGTCATACTTTTCATAATCTTCTGACATGTCCGACTTGTCCTCAATTCCCACGATGACTCTTTTCCCTGAAAGAACTATGTGGCGCTTTGGCGCTTTGGTTGAGTCATTATCGTTTTTCCTTCTTTTTGGTTTGGTAGACATATCATTGACATAGAACACCTGATTCACATCCTTGGCAAGGATGAATGGTTCATCTTTGTACCCAATATTACTAAGGTCTACTGTTGTCATTCCATACTCGTTGTCTACTGTTACCCGCCTCCGGTCACCTTGACCCATTGGCACTTGAACAATGGGATCTTCAAAGTAGGTGCATATTCTAGTTCCCATATTTCATCTATGCGGCCATAATATGTCTGCTTATTTCCATTCGGGTCTGTGGCATCTATGCGGACACCACTATTTTGGTTGGTACTCCTTTATCTTGGGCTACTGTGTAGAATATGTTTCCATTTATCTCGTACCCTTTGTATGTGACGATATGCCATGATGGTTGCATAGCCAATAAATACAGTTGCTCATGGATGCTCTCATCACCTTGACATTTTTTTCGCAACCAACCGCCGAAAGTTTCCATGTGCTTACGCGTAATCCAAGCTTCAGTCTTCCCTAGAAACTCGGATCGTAAGAGATCCTTGTGTGTCTCAATATACGGATCTACCAAAGAGGAGTTCTGTAGAACTGTGTAGTACGCTTTATTGAAATAATCATCCTCCATACCAATATATGTTTTCCTCCCTAGTGTCCCATTTCCGCTTAGCCTCCCCTCATGTCTCGATTCAGGAACACCAATCGAGTCAAGGTCGGGAATAAAGTCAACACAGAACTCAATGACCTCTTCTATTCCATAGCCCTTGGTGATGCTTCCTTCTGGGCGAGCACGGTTGTGAACATATTTCTTCAGGACTCTCATGAATCTCTCTAAGGGGAACATGTTGTGTAGGAACACAGGACCGAGAATGAAAATCTCCTTGACTAGGTGAACTAGGAGGTGTGTCATGATATCAAAGAAGGAAGGAGGGAACACCAACTCAAAGCTAACGAGACATTGAACCACATTATTCTGTAGTTTAGCTAGATCAGTTGGATCAATTGCCTTCTAAGAAATTGCATTGAGGAATGCACATAACTTCACGGTGGCTAGACGTATATTTGGAGGTAGAATTCCTCTTAATGCAACTAGAAGTAATTGCGTCATGAGAATGTGACAGTCATGACACTTTAAGTTAAAGAATTTCTTCTCTGTCACATTTATAATACCCTTTATATTCAAGGAGAATCCAGATGGTACCTTGATGTTGTTTAAGCATTCAAACATGATTTCCTTCTCCTCTTTGCTTAGAGTGTAGCTGGCAGGACGTAAGTAATGGCGTCCATCATCTGTCTTCTCTGGATGCAGGTTGTCTCTTTCTCTCAAACAACACAGGTCCTATCGTGCTTCAAATATGTCCTTAGGCTTTCCATACACACCCATGAAGCCTAGCAGGTTCACACAAAGATTCTTTGTCAGGTGCATCACGTCGATCGAGCTACGGACCTCTAGGACTTGCCAATAGGGTAGGTCCCAAAATATGGACTTCTTCTTCCACATGGGTGCGTGACCATTAGCGTCATTCAGAACAAGTTGGCTGCCATGTCCTTTTCCAAAGATGACTTTCACATCATTGACCATATCGAGTATATCCTCACCGGTTCGGTTGCGAGGCTTAGTCAGGTGGTCTACCTTCCCTTTAAAATGCTTGCCTTTCTTTCTTACAGGGTGATTTGCAGGAAAAAATCGACGATGGCCAAGGTACATGACCTTTTGACATTTTTTCAAGAATACACCTCTAATATCACCAAAGCAGTGTGTGCATGCATTATATCCCTTGTTTGACTGTCCTGAAAGATTACTTAGAGCAGGCCAATCATTGATTGTTATGAACAACAATGCTCGCAGATCAAAGTGTTCCTGTTTGTACTCATCCCACACACGTACACCTTCTTTATTCCACAAAATAAGAAGTTCGTCAATAAGTGGTCTCAGGTACACATCGATGTCATTGCCAGGTTGCTTCGGGCCTTGGATGAGCACAGGCATCATAATGAACTTCCGCTTCATGCATAACCAAGGAGGAAGGTTGTAGATACTTAGAGTAATAGGCCAAGTGCTATGACTACTGTTCTGCTCTCTAAAAGGATTGATACCATCTGTACTTAAAGCAAACCTTAAGTTTCTTGCGTCATTTGCAAACTCCAAGAAGTTTTCCATGACCCTTGCCGCTCTCCCTCGTAGAATCAAAGCTCCTCCTTGATGTCTGTTACCGCTCGGCAGAGAACATGCTCGCCGAGCTGAACACGGTCCGCAAGTTCAACTAGTACGGATTTTCTATAATTTTCTAACTATTTTCTAAGTTTTTTATTTCATAAAAAGTTAAAATAAAATATTTAGTCGTGGAGTCCATAGAAATGACCATATTTTGACCTAGCAATGCATTGTCAATTGTCATTGTGTTGCATTGCACTCCAGACCAGACTTCGGACAATAAAATACTATGGTCGATCGATGCCGTTCTTTGTTGTACAGTCGCACGGCGACGGCCGACGGACCCATTCAACCACCAAATCTGTCAAGCCCGGCTGTTCGAGCGTATCGTCAAAAGAGAACGGATTTGCTTCCTATTGCACGGCCTTGCATTGCATCTGTCATACTAGTCGGTGGCACTAGTCCCTATACTCATTTTTTTAATACACTATAAATTTCTCATTTTATAAACAAATAAAATTAAAAAACTCTAAAATTCTCTATATCTCTAAACAATGAAGTGTGTTATGCATGCTACAAATGAACGGTGAATACTAGTTTTTAATAGCTACTTTAACCTTCCTTCATGTAAATATGCAAGCTTGAAGTGATTTTGATCTCAAATTGCTTACAAATGAAAAAAAATCACAATAAAGAACCATATATATATAGTGAACAAAATGAGATAAGACAATGGTGAAAAATGAGAGTATGAGATTGGTAACCTTTACAACTGAAGAATCGACGGAGGAATCGAAGAAATCGGCAGAGGAATCAAAGAATGGATGGAGGAATAATGGAGGGAGGAAGCAAGAACACTAGTGCAGTGAGCTTCAAAATGTGCTGAGCTCGGGCTCGAGGAGGAAGAAGGAGACAGCCAGGATATAAAGGGGTGACCTTTAGTCCCGGTTGGTGGCTCCAACCGGGACTAAAGGTCCCTCCCAACGGCTACTGCGCCAGACAGAGGTGGCAGAGACCTTTAGTCCCGGTTGGAGCCACCAACCGGGAGTAAAAGTCTATCTTTAGTCCCGGTTGGTGGCTCCAACCGGGACTAAAGGTCCCTGCCAGCTCTGTCTGGCGCAGTAGCCGTTGGGAGGGACCTTTAGTCCCGGTTGGAGCCACCAACCGGGACTAAATGTATCTCTAGTCCCGGGCGTAAAAAATGCCAGGACTAGAGCCCATTTTGGTCGAGGATCAAAGGTCTATTCTCTACTAGTGGCCCGGACGACTCGCCCTACCCACGCCGCCCGCCCACACGCGGGGCCGTCTGCACCCCTCTGTTTCTCGCGAGAGCTCAAACTACCGTGGCGAGATGGAGGGAAGGGAAGGGAGGGTAGGGAGAGGAGAGGAGAGGGCGAGGCGCACCGTGCGAGGAAGGCCGCTGTCCGCCAGCCATCGACGCTATTGCAACATGTGCAACACCCGATCTACATTTGAAACATCCAGATGAAACATTTGCAACATACGCCTGAAGACATATGAAATACTTGAAATATGCATCTGAAATACTTGCAAAAAAACCTGAAAACACCTGAAAAGCCATTGTAAAACATATACAATATCCAGATAGAACACTTGCAACATATATGTGAAACATATGCAACATCGAAATAAACACACTTGCAACATACGTCCAAAAAAATAGATGAAACATTTGGAATAGACGCTTGCAACATATGTGTATAGCCATTGCAGCATATGCAATATCCCGATCTACTTTTGTAATATCCATATGAAACGCTTGCGACATACCTCTGAAACATCTAAAACACTTAAAAACATACGTTTGCAACATGCGCTTTCAGCAAACCCTGAGCGGGATCCGGCGCTTGGTCACGATGGAGCCTCGACGCCGCGGTGGAAGTGGGGCCCGGGATAGAGATGGCGACGGAGAGCGCTCAGGCCAGCCGCGTGGGTGCGCGAGGAAGAAGGCATGGTGGGAGGAGGGCGCGTGGGAGGCGAAGAGTGCGGCATCTGTGAGCGGCTTGGAGAGGAGCGGGGACGGGACGTAGAGGAAGGCCGCCGGGAGCGCCGGCTTGGCGCTCGGTGTGGGCATCGTGGCTACGCGCGACAAGGAGAGGTCAGTCTTGTGGAGTGGGGACAACTGCGAGGCGGAGTGGGAAACGCGGCAACAGCGAGGCGGAAGTGGGCGCGCTGCATCCGTTGGACGGACGCTCGCTCCTTAGCATTATACCGTATGGCCCTGCAGCCTGCATCACCTGGTGTATCCGGCGGTGGGGCAGCTCTGCACACCTCGGCTGCTCCAGCAGCATGCAGCGTCTCCTCCTCCAGTTGCTTGCTGCCTCACCAGCTCCGGCGGCTGCGTGCCTTCGTCGTGCTGCCGCCGCACGCCAGCACGTTGGCCACGAGCATGTAAGCGCCGCTTCCACGCGGGTCGTACCTCACGGCCTCGCTCGCGCGCGCCGCACGCGCCACCCAACATGGCATCGTGCACTGAGTATATCTCGCGAGCATCGTTAATGGAATCGCACTTGCATTGCATGTCCAACAAGGTAGTGACATCGAGCTTGTTCACGGTGATAAGGGAATGGGACCCATGCGGACTCCTGCGGAGTCGAGTCCACATGTTCTGCTAGCTTGTTACCGCAAAGCCCATACCCCATAGCAGGACAAACAGTGCTAGCAAGCTCCTGCAGGATGCGTCAGTTTCGAAGGCGGTCGTTGCAGCGTTGTGCGGCGCCTACTTGCATCCCTACCTAGTCTAGACCTGACAGTGATTCCCCCTGTTTTGTACTAGTGTAGGGTACGGAGCAACATATGGTATCCATTCTTGTTTCTTTCCGCTACGTAAAAAATGATTTTTAAGTAACGGTTTGATTTTTTTTAGAACGGCGGGTGATGGAGCCGCTCCTACAGTGGCATGCTCGGGTGCCCAGACATCAGCTCCCCTACAAACAGAGTCTGATTTGTAGGGTCGGCTCAATCACCAGCCGCTCCTAGAGTTGCTATTTGTAGGGGCGACGGGTGATTGAGCCGCCCCTACAAATGCCCCCGTATACATAGCTCTGATTTGTAGGGGCGGCTCAATCATCAGCCGCCCCAACAAATGACTCACATATAAAATAGCTACAGCAACTTTTTTTCTCCTCGGGTCACTCACTCCAACCTGTGAAAGAAAGGTGGGGAGGTCTTGGGCAACTTCCAAAAATTGTTCTACTAAGGGGGGAAGGTTTTGGTCTCAAATTCTTTGGTGGAGAAGTTCTAGAAGGTAAAAAAATGCTATTCCACATTTTTTAAAAAAAAATTAACGGTTGGTCAGTGAGTAATTAGAGTTTTATTTTTCTCTCTCTTCTATGGTGCTTGAGCTACTCTGAAGCAAATTAGACCCAATTTTAAATGTACTAGGGTAAATTAGGGAGGAAAATAAGATCATACCCTTATTTGGTCCATGTTTCTTGATTTTAGTGACCAATTAGTTAGTTTTATGGATGTTTCATGTGCATGTGGATCTAGATCTAGGGTTTGGTTTTTTATTAATTTAATTTTTGTAAATTTATTTTTGATAAAATTGGACTAGGGTTTGTATGAAAGATATTGGGTAAAGTATAATTGTTGCTAATTGTTGTCTTTGAAATTGTTTATTGTAATCAATAAATATGTATTTTAATTATTTATGGATAAATAGGTCATTAATTCATTTTCCTCTACCATGATGTGTTTGTATGCTTCATGTAATTATATTAGATTTATATTCATATATATCTAAAGTATATATAATTATTCTCATGTAATTATTACTTTGATTCATTTTTATATATATCTGAATAAGTAGTCCACTAGTGGAGAAACGAGCTGTACTTCCGGTTCTCAACCCCCTTCAGTCCCGGTTTTAGAACCGAGAGTACGAAATCAGGACTAAAGGTCCCCTCCTTTAGTCCTAGTTTCGCGCCCGGGACTAAAGGTGCACCTTTAGTCCCGGTTGGTAAGACCAACTGAGACTAAAGGGCCTCCCGGCCTGGCCACGTGGGGCGGCCCTTTAGTCCCGGTTGGTATTACCAACCGGGACTAAAGGTTTCCTTTTTTTCTTTTTTTTTTGTTTCTATTTTCAATTGATGATTGGTTTTGGTTTTTGAATAGGTTTTCGAATACGCATTCTATGCTGCTAATAATATACGTATTCTACACGTTTATAATGTTCGAACATTTTGTACAAACTAAAGTATGAAACTAACGTATATATTACATGCATATACATATATTATACGTTATTTTATGTACATATAATATGTATGTACGTGTGTGTGTATATATATATATATATTACAAATAAATGTTGCATTGTATATTCTATCATATCCTTGGGATAACAAAATCACTCCATCTAGTTTGGCTTCCATGTTTCGTTGACGTCATTGTAGAACTCGCAGGTGGGGTTGAGGACCTGGTCATTAAGAAATCCTGCTATGGTCTCTTGAATTGCTTTCAGTTGGTCACATCGTATGACTTTTTCCTTCAACCATAGAGTCTTCAATAAAAGTTTAAGGAAAAGTATTAATATATATATGTGTTGGTCACTTGATTACTTATATATATGAGCAACAAAAGAAATTGTGAATATATGAATATATCTATATCACATACTTTGAGGATCTCTTCAGGAGTTCTTTTTGTGTACGCCCCGATAAACTCGCAAACATAGTATCCGTAGTTGTTGTTTCCCTGTTCTTGCCTCAGAACCCACTTTTACGAGAAAAAAGATCTGGTGAATTAAAAGCATGCATGGTGTTAATTGAATTATATATATATAAATGTAGATAGTACTTACTTTGTGTGCGATTACATCCAGTGACGCTTTGCAATGTTTCATGTGGTGATTCTCAATAAAACTTTTCTAAACACAACGTCCAATAAAATAAAACATTAATTTGGTCTTTAATAATTGTTACAATTAAGAGATCGGGGTATATATAGTTGCTAGAGAGACCATATTACCCTTGGATAATATCTATCATGTCTTGGTACTCTGTTTGCTCTTTTCTTAACGAGTCTAAGCTTCTCAACCGACTATTGACCATATCGATGACCATCAATATCCAGTGATTGCTGCATATATTTTTATACACAAATATGATCAACATTAACTAGTTTTAACATATATGTATATATATGGGAGATAGCTTAGCTAGTAAGCAAATAATTGAACAAATGTCTATATGATCGACATTAATTATTTAACACTCACTTGAAGTTGTAGGGGAAGAGTATGTCCTTGTTTTGTTGGTTCACTAAGAACCTCATGAGATTTTTCTCGAGTTTAGCTTTCCAATGAGGCGGGGGATTAGGGTGTTTGAATATGACATTTGGATCAATGAAACCAACATCATTATCCTTTCTCTTTCTGAGTTCTGTCATCTCATATCTGCATATATAAAAATATAGTGTGAGGATATATAATGTATATATATATACATGTAGCTTTATATATACACACTTTAATAGTAGAAAATAATCACACTTACAGACCATAGCAGCTAATGAGACTTTTGTCGAGAGAGTCCAGGTGGCATAGTTGGTGTAATTCTTTAAACTCGACATATATAACGTCATCGCTATGGAAGTAATGTTGGTTTCTAACTCTGATAGTAACAAAGGCCTCTCCCCGTTCATACGCCGCCATGTACCACTTGTTTAGCAGGTATATTTAAGTACCCAGTTCACCTAAGGTCTTAGGGTTGTATAGACTCTTTCCACGTTCAAATTTCTTCCAAGGATCCACTTTCGGAGCAGATGGTCCTTCAGCGAGCACTTGGGCAAGGTCTAAACCAGTTTCCTCGTAAAACCGAGCCAGCTCCTCAAAATCGACGTCTAAGTCAAAGTTTGAACCATATTCATTACGAACGACAAGAGGGGGGACTGATTGTTGCGATTGTTGTCCGAGTTGTGCAACACCTTTCCCTGGTCTAGTCTTTTTCTGCGCCGCCTCAAATGACTTGGTGAGAGAGCGGTCGTAGTCTGATTTTGGCCGGGTCTTTTGAGATTCCCGCTTTTTCTGGTCCACCTTCTTTCTTAGAAGATCTAGAGGTAGGTAGAAGTATGATTTCTCCGGGTTCTCCCTCTCTTCTTGTTGCTTTTTTACTTTTTCAAAGAAACTGTCCACATCTTTTTTTACTGCAGCTTTTAATTCCTTTTCTCTTTTCTCGAAAGACAGTTTTTGGGGAATAACTGGATTAGATGAGGCTTTCTTCTTTGTCGGTCGGTGGGACAATGACTTTATTTGCAGGGTGGACCTCTTAGGAGTTGGCTTCCTCTTAGTCATCAAGGGAGGCGGGGCAGCCGTTGGAGGCGTTGGAGACCTCCTTGGAGGTGGCGGCGGTGGCGGCGTTGCCACCTGATTGTCCGAAGCACTATGATGATATGGAAATTAAATAATTAGACTTTGGTTGGTGGAGGCCCTGTTGTGTGATTACAAAAAAGAATAATTAGGTATAAGAAATTGTTATTATTAATCATGCATGTCAATAGAAAGTTTGTGAAAAAATTGTTTCGTTCACTTTTGTCCACACCTATTGTCTGGCAGTTGAGGAAGCGGCGGTGGACTAGAGACCCCAGGAATAATGATGTAGTGCTTGCGCCATAGTATGAATGTTTTCTCTGCTTCTTTTAGAGTCTTCTCCCCATCACCTCCTGAAATGTCAAGAGGCAGGTCACTAAAACCTTTGTTAACTCCATCCACTAAGACGCTAACATATCCAGGTGGTATTATTGCCCCCATGGATTCTTGGTGTCTTGGTAGGATCTGGAGGAGAAAAAACACTGAGAGCCACCATGATTGTGGCATTCTCTTTTGGAATATGTAGCTCACATGATGTAAACGGTGTAGTGATTGTAACACCCTCGGTGTTAAGCATGCACTTAACCTTGACATTGCATGATCATAAGCATCCATGAGCATGCATGTGCATGAGCATCTCAATTGCTATACCTTTGTTAGCTTATATTTCATGTGTGTTACTTAATTACCTTACTTAAGTTAGGGTTTTCATGGAATCAAAGTATGGAATGTGTGTGGAACCTTGGGAATACCTTAAACATGTTTAGAATAGCATAAGGAATAACTTTGGTATTCATGTCCAGGGTTAGTTTAGTTTCTAAGTCATGGATATGGTGTATGACATAATTTTAAAGTGCCATGTTTGACCTAGTTTGAACTATGTCATAGAGTCTTTGCATGGCAGTGAACCTTTAAGAGAAGTTGTAGTATTTGAGTAGGGCAACAACTTTTATGTTTGGGTCTTGAGCTAAATCAGTGCATAGCTTAGTCATTTGGTGCTCACAAAAATCAACAAATCACTGTTTTGCAACACTTAGAAATTTCTAAGTCCTTCTCTGAATTCCAGTTTCGCAGGCTTGATTTTGGGCATGATATTACTGTGTATTAGTTGGGAATTAGAGATTGATTCTTTAATAGAAGTTGAAGATGGTATATAGGTCTACGACTTTTATTTAGATTGTTTTCGATTTTGCTTCACGGTTTAGGAGATCAAGCGGCTTCAAATCGCGTCGTCAGGCTCTGTCGCGGTAACTGAATCGCAGCTACAGTGTTCCGACCGGGTTCAGGGCTTGAAGGCCGTGTGTACGCCGCGCGTCGCCGATGTCCTGAACCGCCAGTCCACGTCGGGTCGCAGCTCGCTAACTCAAGCACGCGCTCGCCCGTGACCGCTCCGCGCCCTCAGTTCCACCGCCTGCCTCCTCCTTCGCTTTCTCGCAACACCGTAGCAGCCGCAGCCGTAGCCGCAAAGCAGCTCTGCCGTCGCCATTGCCGGCCTAGCTCGCACCGTGCCCCTCCTACGCCACTGCAGTAGCTTCGTCGTGGTCCCACCACACCACTGTGTCCACGTTGGCTAACTCAGAGCGCTCGGTAAGCCGTCTCGTCGCGAACGGCATCGCCGGTGTTCCCGTCGCCGTGGCCGCATAGCTCCGTCGCCGTGGCCGCACCGCCTCCGTCCGTTGTTTGCCGCGTTAGTGGTTGAGATAGCTTCGCCGTAGTCGGTTTAGTCTTGGACGAGCCGTACATCGAGCTTCCGTGGCCAGCTCCGGCATCTTGCCGTCGAGCTGCGCCGCCGCCCCGCCATGAACGCCGCCATCATCGATAGCCCCGGCCATAGGTCAAATTAGTTGCATCAATGTGTGCGGGAGGTAGTGGGGATGCTTTTAGTACTGACGCCGTCGCCGGAGAGGCCGCCGTCGGCGAGCTCCGTCGAAGTCCGGTGATCCCGCGCCGTCCTCTGTTTTTCGTTTTGCTGTTTCGCTGTGACCCAGTTCAAAAAAAAGATAGTTCATTTATTTTAGTTTTTGCATGCAAATTTGGAAAATCATAAGTGGAGTTATAGAGGTCCAATTTTGGTGAACCAAATTTTGTTGTATTCCTAATGAAGTGTAGTTTTTTATAAAAATATATAATCTGTTGCTTGACACTTTTCTATAGGGTTTACTATTTTCACCAAAACAGACCTTGCTAGCTTGTCATTTTTGTAAAGAATGTTACACTTGGTAAAATGTCCTGAAACTTTTACAGTAGTCTATTGGTATCACTTGTAAGACACTGTAATTTTCTTAGAATTTATTATGCACATTGGGTATAGGTTTATTATTTAACCCAATTATCTAAATAAATTAATAAATGCAATTAAATAAATAGTTTGGGCTTTGCCATTATGTTTTCTTAAGTGTATTTGATGCCCCTGAACTGTTGGTGTACTTGGTGGTGTCAAATTTTGAATGCTTACATGCAGTAGAAATATTGTCGCTTTATAATTCGATTTAACATGTTTTTGGACAGATTTTGTTGCTTGTTATGTTGCATAGTCAAAATGATGTTTTCTGTAGAAATGGTTAATAACAAAGTTGTAGGTAACTTCTTCATCTATCTTGTGTTAAAATTTCAGGTCAATAGGCCAAAGGGTTTATGAGTTATAGATGTTTAAAGTTAGTTTTCCGAATTGCGTGTTCTCTGGAATTTCTGGACAGCACTGCATAGATGGCCTATTTTGTCTAGGATAGATTGTGATTCAGCTTTTGGTGATTAAATAAGAGTTGTAGACAATTTTATAAGCTTTCCATAAAGTCTAGGATCATAACATTTGGATAAGTATAACTTTAGTTATGATATAAACTTGTAACTGTCATGCGTAACTTAGATATTGCTTTGTGTGAAATTTGTAAATAACTAGAGAAGAGATATGCACCTACTAGGCAAATAAGGAGTTAGCATTGTTATCATTTTGCTACTTAACATCGTTGTCGCAGCATGTACATCCCTTATCACATCCTCCGTAATCCATCTTATGCATTCATGGTACTTACTTATGCATATGCATGCAATAGGTGCAACCGAGGGGATCACACTTGTGGAACTCGACGCCGAGCCGCAGGAGGAGAATCAGGAAGTTCAGCACCTGGAGGTTCCCGGAGAAGGAGAGCCTGAAGCCGATCACCTTCCCGAGTGCCCCGATCACCAGCCTTCGACGTTTGTGAAAGGCAAGCCCCGGAGCATTATAAGTCTCCCTATTTTATTAATGTCACTTAAAGTTATTCGTATTGCTGCATTACGTGACAGGAGTTGTTTGTAAACACTTGCTGCATACTACCATTCCTTGACCAGATATATCTACCACGGATCCTAATTAAGTCCAGGAACGTTTGTCATGCTTAGCTCTGCTTAGACCGGTAGAAGTCGGGTGATTCCCTGTCACCTGCGAGCTATAGGTGATAACTTAATCACGGTTGGCTATATTGTGCTATCGTGGAACATAACCTGGTATTGTGAATAAATAGAGACTGGGTGGAGTCTTATATGTGGTATTGTAGTGACTCCACCTGTGTCGTTTAAGGACCGGACGTTGGAGGTCATCTTGTCATGTTGAACGCAGCCTCTCACATAGTTGGTTGGATAAGTCATTCCGACCGCGAAGCCGAGTAGCTCATCTCAGGCCGGGACCACGAGCAGTTCAAGTGCGCACTCTGGATGGTAGTATGGATGTGCGGAGAGCCATTGGCGTAAGCCCAAAGGCGGGTTAGAGTCCCGATCACCCTTGGCAGAGTGGTTCTCTGATTATGCAGCGCTGGTCGTACCCGCGAATTTGGTTCCTGATTTGTACCAAAGGTGACCTAAGGCTACCTTCGCGAGGTATGCCTGGGTGTGTGTTAGGAATAATTCCCCAGCTGGGTAGGAATCGATTCGAATCGCCGTCTCTCCCGGATAGTGAGAACTTGACTTGAGTTCCTTTCATCGTAGTAAATTATGGAAATGATGGTTATGAGATTATGCAAGAACTCAACTGGATATGGTTATTATTGTGATGACTTAATGGTACCAACATGTTTGGCATAGGATAGTTGCTAATCTAGTATGAGACAGGATTAATAACTAATGATTTCCAATTAAAGAGATGTTGGATAACTTATGCTTTTTCTGCAAATAATGTCTACCAGCTCTACTTATAAAGCCTTGCATACTCCTTGATGTCTTAGTATATTAGTTGGACGGGTAAGTCTCGCTGAGTACCTTCTTGTACTCAGGGTTTTATTTCCATTGTTGCAGATAACGTTATGTTTCATGGCTACTGCAAGAACTGTCTTGCTCCTGCTATGGATGAGGACTAGGACCATGGGCAATGGTCATTCTGTATTTCATCTCACCTTTGTGCTTTTGGTTGGAGATGACTATGACACTGGCTTTGTATTAAACTACGTGTGATGTTGATGTTAAACTACTTTGCTTCCGCTACTTTCAAACTTGGTTTGTAATAATTATTCGAACTCTGATGTATGAGACCTATTTGTGAACTGTGATGTAACATGTGACTGGTTGTGTTGAATCTCTACGATCTTGGTTTGTATGTTGGTTGTTTGAGATCCTTCGCGATTTCGTTGGACTACCGGGTTTATATGGGCTCAAGTATGACGGTTTGATCGCTTCGGTGATTGCTATTGTACTGGTGCTCTTATAAATTGGACGGTTCTGTGACAACTGGTATCAGAGCAAGGATTCAACATTAAAACTTGTCATATGTGTATTTAAAAACAAAGGTTTTGTGTTATAAAAATCT
This sequence comes from Miscanthus floridulus, assembly GCF_019320115.1. Taxonomy (NCBI): domain Eukaryota; kingdom Viridiplantae; phylum Streptophyta; class Magnoliopsida; order Poales; family Poaceae; genus Miscanthus; species Miscanthus floridulus. Next base: position 39,396 of record NW_027096302.1, read on the forward strand.
AAAGTGTGCCAGTGGTCATCTCCTTTATGCCCAGTTAAGGACTTTTAGGTGGCTATTTAAGTACTAACATGGGGGGTTTTTACTTTCGTCGTCCATACGGCGTGCTATTGTATGGATGCCATTCACTTGAATGGTAATGTATGGATCAAATGCCTCTACGCTAAGGTAAGAAGGTAAGTTGATGAGTGGCATGACCGCAAGATGTGAGCGTGCGGTCGGGGACAGCTAGTTTTGATACGACTGTATATGCATGCTTGCATGTGTGTATGGTGCGTATTTAATTGTGGGTATAAATTGTCATCGGGTAGGTTTGATACAAAAGTATATGTATGGGTATACATATATGGAAGTATTTAGTTGCAATTTAGATCCTGCATTTACATTTCTGTACTTATATCTGTTGGGTTGGGCTGAAATGCATTTTCTGCAGGTACACTAACAACGAAACGTGTAGCTCGTCTAGTTACGAATGTATTGAGAGAACATATGTATGCCACCGAGTATGTCGTTAGAGATTATTTTTCTAAGTTTGTGAGGATGTACGAAACGAGCATACATCATGGTGCATTGTTCATTCATGTTCCTGCATGATTCCCCCTTAAATGATCTATCGTTAAGTAAACCGTTTCTTTTGCACGTGTCTCCCTTAAGTGGTAACTGAAGATGAAGAGGTGAAGCCTTGTGAGGATGACCATGGTGATGGTGTGCCCGACATCGATAGCGACCACCTCGAGGAGTAGTTTAGCTATAGTAGTGCGAGCACGATAAGCGATCATTTGGTGATGTTATGTTGTGGAATTGAATTATTGTGCCTCTGTGTTATTGTATGAAATTATGATTCTCTCCAGTAATTACAGTATGGCATAATTTTTGCAATTCTTCTGCAATCTCTTGACATCATCCAATAATCACTGATTGTTGCGATTTCGTAGATGGCGCGCACTCGTAGGGGAACTTTTGGTGACGATGCAAGTGGCAGTGATGGCCGTGGCAATGGTCATGAGGATCTTCCCCCACCACCGCATCCTACCCTAGCTGAGATGATGGCTCAGCTAATGGAAACTCAACGTGCTATGGGTGAAGTGTTGTACGGTCTCGCGCAGAATGCTGGACAAGGACGTGGAAGAGATCAACATCAGGGACCTGAATCTAACTAGTTCAGTACTTTTAAGGACTTTCTCGACACCAAGCCTCCTGTCTTTAAGGAAGTAGAGGAACCACTGCAGTCAGATGAGTGGTTGAATACAACTGAACAGAAGTTTCGTCTTTTAAGGCTCACTGAACACTTGAAGACCGAGTATGCATCGCACTAGTTGCATGGACCAGCAGGCATATGGTGGAGTCACCATCGATCCACTTTGCCTAGAGATGCTCAAATTACATGGAATCAGTTCAAGGTTGCATTTAGGGGGCATTATATTCCCCCAGGTCTGATGAGCATGAAGCATACGGAATTTATGAGGCTGACGCAGGGAACTAAGGGTTTGACAGAGTATCTGCATGCCTTTAACAATTTGTCAAGGTATGCTATAGAGTTTGTGGATACAGATGTAAAGAAAATTGCTAGTTTCAAGCGGGGCCTTAGCCCGAAGTTGATGAGGACGCTCGCTAACAACAAATGTGCTACCTTCAATGAGTTTGTTAGTGATGCACTAACCCAAGAGAACCAGAACAACATCTATACAGCGTCCAAGAATCGCAAGCGAGCTTTTGAAGCAGGAGTATCTCAGTCCCAAGCTCCTACCAATGCAAGACCCCAGTTCCACCCTCCAGCTCCAAAGTTTCGACCACCCCAGAAGAAGGCACAACCAAGTCAGAACCAGCAAGTATACCGCAAGGCTTATTCTGTTGCTCTACCTAAGGGTAGCACTGGACAGAGTAGCTCCAATGTTCCACCTAATGGTATGCCATGCTGGAATTGCAACAAGACTGGCCATTGGTCTAGAAATTGTCCATATCCCAGGAAGAACAACAACCAGAAGTAGGGCAATTCCAGTGGACGTCAGGGACATGTGCACTATACCACCATGGAAGAGATTCCCTCTGGTGAAGTGGTCATGGCTGGTATATTTCTCGTGAATCATCATCCTGCAGTTGTTTTATTTGATTCTGGAGCTTCGCATTCTTTCATGAGTCCAATATTTGCATCCAAGTATGACCAGAAAATAGTTGTAGTAGAAAAGGGTGGTTATTGCATAAGTGCTGCTGGGAGCAACATTTCTACCAACCAGATAGTTAGAGGTGTACGCATCCAAATAAGTGAACGGGAGTATACTGCCAACTTAGTGATATTACCGGGATTGGGTATTGATGTGATCTTGGGGATGAATTGGATGAAGAACCATGGTGTTCTTATTGATACCTCGACTAGAACTGTTATGTTGAGGGATCCCAAGAATAATGAGGCTTTTCTTGTACCCCTTCCTCGAGAGTTTGATCTCCATAATGTGGCCAATGCTATCCAGCCTATGGCCCTTGCTGATATTCTGGTAGTATGTGAATTTCCGGATGTCTTTCCTGATGAATTGCCAGGGTTACCACCGAACAGAGAGATAGAGTTCAAGATAGAATTGTTACCTGGTACCGCACCTATTTCTCGAAGACCGTATAGAATGCCTCCCAATGAGTTAGCAGAATTGAAGATTCAATTGCATGAACTTTTAGAGAAGGGTCTCATTCGCCCCAATTCATCACCTTGGGGTTGTCCCGCCATATTCGTGAAAAAGAAGGACAAGTCTTTGCGAATGTGTGTGGATTACCGTCCACTCAATGCTGTTACTATCAAGAACAAGTATCCTTTGCCTCGTATTGATATCTTGTTTGATCAATTATCGAAAGCAAAAGTGTTCTCTAAGATTGATTTGAGGTCAGGTTATCACCAAATCAAGATTAGGCCCGAAGACGTACCTAAGACTGCTTTTTCCACTAGGTATGGCCTTTATGAGTATTTAGTCATATCCTTTGGATTGACTAATGCTCCTGCCTACTTTACGTATTTGATGAACTCGGTGTTCATGCCTAAACTTGACAAGTTCGTGGTTGTGTTCATCGATGATATCTTGATTTATTCTGAGATGGCAGAAGAACATGAAGAGCACTTGAGAGTGGTATTGTCGAGACTAAGAGAGCATAAGTTGTATGCAAAGTTTAGTAAATGTGAGTTTTGGTTGAAGAAGGTACCTTTCCTAGGTCACGTCTTATCAGAAAATGGAATCTCTGTAGACCCATCCAAAGTACAAGAAGTAATGGATTGGAAAGCCCCAACCTCAGTTCATGAAGTCCGAAGTTTTCTTGGTTTAGCTGGATATTATCGTCGGTTTATCCCCGATTTCTCCAAGATATCCAAGCCTATGACCAGGTTACTTCAGAAGGATGAGAAGTTTGTTTGGACACCAGAGTGTGAAGCGGCTTTTCACACCTTGCGGACGTTGCTGACTACTGCTCCTATTTTGGCACAGCCTGATATTGAGAAGCCATTTGATGTATTTTGTGATGCCTCAGGAACCGGTTTAGGGTGTGTTTTGATGCAGGAAGGCCAAGTCATTGCTTATGCCTCGCGCCAGTTGAGAAAGCATGAGGTCAACTATCCAACGCATGATTTAGAGCTTGCTGCAGTTGTCCATGCTTTGAAGATTTGGAGACATTATCTGCTTGGTAATGTTTGTCATATCTATACTGATCACAAGAGTCTTAAGTACATTTTTACTCAACCTGAGTTGAACATGAGGCAGCGAAGATGGCTAGAATTGATCAAGGACTACAACCTAGAAGTGCATTATCATCCGGGGAAAGCCAATGTAGTTGCCGATGCCTTAAGTCGGAAGTATCATAGTAATTCTTTGTTGGAAGATGGTTTCAACTTATTGCATTCGGCGGTCCTACACAATATCACAGTTAGTTGTTCTATAGAGTCAAGGATCATTGAGCTGCAAAAGACCGATGTTGGTATATTCCACATCAAGAGAAAGATGAAAGAAGAAGAAAGTAAACATTTTCGGTTAGATGAGAATGATGTTCTATGGTTTAAAGATCGGCTTGTAGTGCTGAAAGATAGGGAGTTGAGGAACCAAATCCTAGAGGAAGCTCATTCGTCCAAGCTATCCATTCACCCGGGTAGCAGCAAGATGTATCAAGATTTGAAGACTAGATTTTGGTGGACAAAAATGAAGAAAGAAATTGCGGCATATGTGGCAAGATGTGATAACTGTTGCCGAGTGAAGGCCATTCATATGAAACCAGCAGGTTTACTTCAGCCACTGTCTATTCCAAGTTGGAAATGGGATGACATTAGTATGGATTTCATTGTTGGACTTCCAAAGACCCAAAAAGGTCATGATTCAATATGGGTAATTGTTGACCGTCTCACCAAGTCTGCGCATTTTATTCCTGTTAATGTCCAGTATCGACCTCATCAAGATGCAAAGCTGTACATGGAACAAATTGTCAGATTGCATGGTGTACCTAAGAGCATTGTATCAGATCGAGGGTCCCAATTTGTTAATCATTTTTGGGAACATCTGCATAAGTACTTGGGTACCACATTGATTCGCAGCTCTGCTTATCACCCCCAGACCGTAGGTCAAACTGAACGTGTGAATCAGATCCTGGAAGATATGTTGAGAGCATGTGTGATTTCTTCCAAGGGTTCATGGGAGGACTGGTTACCTTTGGTTGAATTCTCCTACAATAATAGTTATCAAGAGAGTATTAAGATGGCTCCATTTGAAGCTTTATATGGTCGCAAGTGTAGGACCCCTCTAAATTGGATTGAGCCTGGTGAAAGAAGGTATTATGGAATTGATTTTGTCAAAGAAGCTGAAGAACGAGTACAAATCATTCAACAACATATAGAAGCCGCTCAATCAAGACAAAAGAGTTATGCAGATAAGAGGAGAAGTCCTATTATATTCCAAGTCGGAAATTATGTGTATCTGAAGGTATCCGCAATGAGGAGAGTACAAAGGTTTGGAGTTAAGCGAAAACTTGCTCCTAGGTATATTGGACCATACAAGATCATTGCACAAAAAGGACCAGTAGCCTACCAACTCCAGTTACCTCCGGAAATGAAAGCAATATTCAGTGTTTTTCATGTCTCCCAACTCAAGAAATGTCTTCGTGTGCCCGAAGAAGCTATTGAATCTACTAGTATCAAGATTCAGTCGGATTTGACATATGAAGAGAGACCTATTAAAGTGCTTGAAGAAATGGAAAGAGTGACCCGTAGCAAAGTCACCAAGTTCTACAAGGTGGTTTGGAATAATCATAGTGAGCAAGATGCTACGTGGGAGCGTGAGGACTATCTTCGTGAGGTTTATCCGAGTTTCTATGAAGAATGGTAGGTCGTGCAATCTCGGGGCGAGATTTCTTTTAGGGGGGAAGGGCTGTAACACCCTCGGTGTTAAGCATGCACTTAACCTTGACATTGCATGATCATAAGCATCCATGAGCATGCATGTGCATGAGCATCTCAATTGCTATACCTTTGTTAGCTTATATTTCATGTGTGTTACTTAATTACCTTACTTAAGTTAGGGTTTTCATGGAATCAAAGTATGGAATGTGTGTGGAACCTTGGGAATATCTTAAACATGTTTAGAATAGCGTAAGGAATAACTTTGGTATTCATGTCCAGGGTTAGTTTAGTTTCTAAGTCATGGATATGGTGTATGACATAATTTTAAAGTGCCATGTTTGACCTAGTTTGAACTATGTCATAGAGTCTTTGCATGGTAGTGAACCTTTAAGAGAAGTTGTAGTATTTGAGTAGGGCAACAACTTTTATGTTTGGGTCTTGAGCTAAATCAGTGCATAGCTTAGTCATTTGGTGCTCACAAAAATCAACAAATCACTGTTTTGCAACACTTAGAAATTTCTAAGTCCTCTGAATTCCAGTTTCGCAGGCTTGATTTTGGGCATGATATTACTGTGTATTAGTTGGGAATTAGAGATTGATTCTTTAATAGAAGTTGAAGATGGTATATAGGTCTACGACTTTTATTTAGATTGTTTTCGATTTTGCTTCACGGTTTAGGAGATCAAGCGGCTTCAAATCGCGTCATCAGGCTCTGTCGCGGTAACTGAATCGCAGCTACAGTGTTCCGACCGGGTTCAGGGCTTGAAGGCCGCGTGTACGCCGCGCGTCGCCAATGTCCTGAACCGCCAGTCCACGTCGGGTCGCAGCTCGCTAACTCAAGCACGCGCTCGCCCGTGACCGCTCCGCGCCCTCAGTTCCACCGCCTGCCTCCTCCTTCGCTTTCTCGCAACACCGTAGCAGCCGCAGCCGTAGCCGCAAAGCAGCTCCGCCGTCGCCATTGCCGGCCTAGCTCGCACCGTGCCCCTCCTACGCCACTGCAGTAGCTTCGTCGTGGTCCCACCACACCACTGCGTCCACGTTGGCTAACTCGGAGCGCTCGGTAAGCCGTCTCGTCGCGAACGGCATCGCCGGTGTTCCCGTCGCCGTGGCCGCATAGCTCCGTCGCCGTGGCCGCACCGCCTCCGTCCGTTGTTTGTCGCGTTAGTGGTTGAGATAGCTTCGCTGTAGTCGGTTTAGTCTTGGACGAGCCGTACATCGAGCTTCCGTGGCCAGCTCCGGCATCTTGCCGTCGAGCTGCGCCGCCGCCCCGCCATGAACGCCGCCATCATCGATAGCCCCGGCCATAGGTAAAATTAGTTGCATCAATGTGTGCGGGAGGTAGTGGGGATGCTTTTAGTACTGACGCCGTCGCCGGAGAGGCCGCCGTCGGCGAGCTTCGTCGAAGTCCGGTGATCCCGCGCCGTCCTCTGTTTTTCGTTTTGCTGTTTCGCTGTGACCCAGTTCAAAAAAAAGATAGTTCATTTATTTTAGTTTTTGCATGCAAATTTGGAAAATCATAAGTGGAGTTATAGAGGTCCAATTTTGGTGAACCAAATTTTGTTGTATTCCTAATGAAGTGTAGTTTTTTATAAAAATATATAATCTGTTGCTTGACACTTTTCTATAGGGTTTACTATTTTCACCAAAACAGACCTTGCTAGCTTGTCATTTTTGTAAAGAATGTTACACTTGGTAAAATGTCCTGAAACTTTTACAGTAGTCTATTGGTATCACTTGTAAGACACTGTAATTTTCTTAGAATTTATTATGCACATTGGGTATAGGTTTATTATTTAACCCAATTATCTAAATAAATTAATAAATGCAATTAAATAAATAGTTTGGGCTTTGTCATTATGTTTTCTTAAGTGTATTTGATGCCCCTAAACTGTTGGTGTACTTGGTGGTGTCAAATTTTGAATGCTTACATGCAGTAGAAATATTGTCGCTTTATAATTCGATTTAACATGTTTTTGGACAGATTCTGTTGCTTGTTATGTTGCATAGTCAAAATGATGTTTTCTGTAGAAATGGTTAATAACAAAGTTGTAGGTAACTTCTTAATCTATCTTGTGTTAAAATTTCAGGTCAGTAGGCCAAAGGGTTTATGAGTTATAGATGTTTAAAGTTAGTTTTCCGAATTGCGTGTTCTCTAGAATTTCTGGACTGCACTGCATAGATGGCCTATTTTGTCTAGGATAGATTGTGATTCAGCTTTTGGTGATTAAATAAGAGTTGTAGACAATTTTATAAGCTTTCCATAAAGTCTAAGATCATAACATTTGGATAAGTATAACTTTAGTTATGATATAAACTTGTAACTGTCATGCGTAACTTAGATATTGCTTTGTGTGAAATTTGTAAATAACTAGAGAAGAGATATGCACCTACTAGGCAAATAAGGAGTTAGCATTGTTATCATTTTGCTACTTAACATCGTTGTCGCAGCATGTACATCCCTTATCACATCCTCCGTAATCCATCTTATGCATTCATGGTACTTACTTATGCATATGCATGCAATAGGTGCAACCGAGGGGATCACACTTGTGGAACTCGACGCCGAGCCGCAGGAGGAGAATCAGGAAGTTCAGCACCTGGAGGTTCCCGGAGAAGGAGAGCCTGAAGCCGATCACCTTCCCGAGTGCCCCGATCACCAGCCTTCGACGTTTGTGAAAGGCAAGCCCCGGAGCATTATAAGTCTCCCTATTTTATTAATGTCACTTAAAGTTATTCGTATTGCTGCATTACGTGACAGGAGTTGTTTGTAAACACTTGCTGCATACTACCATTCCTTGACCAGATATATCTACCACGGATCCTAATTAAGTCCAGGAACGTTTGTCATGCTTAGCTCTGCTTAGACCGGTAGAAGTCGGGTGATTCCCTGTCACCTGCGAGCTATAGGTGATAACTTAATCACGGTTGGCTATATTGTGCTATCGTGGAACATAACCTGGTATTGTGAATAAATGGAGACTGGGTGGAGTCTTATATGTGGTATTGTAGTGACTCCACCTGTGTCGTTTAAGGACCGGACGTTGGAGGTCATCTTGTCATGTTGAACGCAGCCTCTCACATAGTTGGTTGGATAAGTCGTTCCGACCGCGAAGCCGAGTAGCTCATCTCAGGCCGGGACCACGAGCAGTTCAAGTGCGCACTCTGGATGGTAGTATGGATGTGCGGAGAGCCATTGGCGTAAGCCCAAAGGCGGGTTAGAGTCCTGATCACCCTTGGCAGAGTGGTTCTCTGATTGTGCGGCGCTGGTCGTACCCGCGAATTTGGTTCCTGATTTGTACCAAAGGTGACCTAAGGCTACCTTCGTGAGGTATGCCTGGGTGTGTGTTAGGAATAATTCCCCAGCTAGGTAGGAATCGATTCGAATCACCGTCTCTCCCGGATAGTGAGAACTTGACTTGAGTTCCTTTCATCGTAGTAAATTATGGAAATGATGGTTATGAGATTATGCAAGAACTCAACTGGATATGGTTATTATTGTGATGACTTAATGGTACCAACATGTTTGGCATAGGATAGTTGCTAATCTAGTATGAGACAGGATTAATAACTGATGATTTCCAATTAAAGAGATGTTGGATAACTTATGCTTTTTCTGCAAATAATGTCTATCAGCTCTACTTATAAAGCCTTGCATACTCCTTGATGTCTTAGTATATTAGTTGGACGGGTAAGTCTCGCTGAGTACCTTCTCGTACTCAGGGTTTTATTCCCATTGTTGCAGATAATGTTATGTTTCATGGCTACTGCAAGAACTGTCTTGCTCCTGCTGTGGATGAGGACTAGGACCATGGGCAATGGTCATTCTGTATTTCATCTCACCTTTGTGCTTTTGGTTGGAGATGACTATGACACTAGCTTTGTATTAAACTACGTGTGATGTTGATGTTAAACTACTTTGCTTTCGCTACTTTCAAACTTGGTTTGTAATAATTATTCGAACTCTGATATATGAGACCTATTTGTGAACTGTGATGTAACATGTGACTGGTTGTGTTGAATCTCTACGATCTTGGTTTGTATGTTGGTTGTTTGAGATCCTTCGCGATTTCGTTGGACTACCGGGTTTATATGGGCTCAAGTATGATGGTTTGATCGCTTCGGTGATTGCTATTGTACTGGTGCTCTTATAAATTGGACGGTTCTATGACAGTGATGTCATCCACGGGGAAACGTAGCATTGCGTCATCTTGATTTGGTAACTCCGTGGAAGCGCAGCTGCTTTTCAACTGATCAGAGGGGCTAATATTAATGTTCTTTCCTGGATCTGATGCCTGCCTCTGGGCACTCATTGTTATTTGCACTTGCTTTATGATTTCATCCTGCGTTCTAGCTTGCATGTCCTTTTCGCGCTCCTGTGCTTGAAGCAACGCCTCCCGTGACTCACGAACCAATTCCTCCAACCTGCTGATCCGTGTTGCATCCTCATCCTTCCTTCTCTACCGGCTTCTGTAGGTATCTCTATCGTCAGGGAAACCATGCTCCCAAGAAATATTCCATACTAAACCTCTCGTTCGGCCACTGTATTTAGCGGCCCCGAGGGCATACGTCAGTTCATCCTTCTCTCTATTGGGCCTGAATGCATGAATAGTTTTAGCTTGTAGAGCATAAGATAATCTTTGTGTTGCTCTTTCGAGTTTTGAGCCATGAACAGCTTCCCGGTCTCTAGGTCCAGTCTTCCTCCATGAGCGAAAAACCAATTCTTCGCGCATTTGGGCCAATTGAGTGATTCTGGTGTGATACCCTTGGCAAGAATATCCACTTCCATTTTTTCCCACCTTGGAATGGTAATCACGTAGCCACCAGATCCCATGCCATGGTGGTATACCTTCTGTCGGGCATTCTCTTGGTTCCTTCTCACCCGTTCCTTACCCTCTTTCGATGTCATGTACTGTACAAAATCATTCTAGTAGGGCCTCAACTTCGTGAATGGGCCACTAGTATTGAAATTGGGCGTTACATTCTTCTTGACATATTTCGTGTATAGGGATTTCTTCCAAGTCTGAAATTGTGTGGCCATCTTCTTCATAGCCCACTTTCGAACTAGTTCCTTCAATTCATCATCGTTGATAGCATCATAATCATCCGCTTGCAACGTGAAATATTGAAGAATATCATCCCAAATTAAATTCTTATCAAGATCAGAGACAAAACTAACATGAGGCTCGTTGATCTTTTGCTTCCATTCACGGGCACTGATCAGAAGTCTGTCCCTTACAAGGCACCCACAGTATTGCACGAATTTCCTTGCGTGTGGACAAGTGGTTCGCCTGTCTCGATATTGAATTCCGATATTATGTAGCGCCCCTCCAATGGCTTTTTCGGGCCTTGAATTTTTTTGCTTTTCGCCGTTGTTGTCGTCGATCCAGAGGGCTACGTATAATAGATGATAGATATTCAAATATATATATATATATAATATTCAAATATATATATAAATATATATACCTCGCCTGTATTGACTCCCGTCATCTACATCCTGCTGGTCACCATCGGCAAATTGAGCGCCGGTGTTGATAGTATTCATCATTTCTTCATCCATGTTGTCTCTCGGGGCAGCCATCTAGCTTTTACACCACCAGATATATCTATAAAAAATTAAAACTATATCTATAAAATGAACTCCTGCAAGACGTGCCACCTCAAGGATAGTAACATTTGTAAAAATCATTTCTATATCTGTACTAGTGATAGAATCTAGCATAAGCCTTATTTAAGTGCCTAGCTTGTTTGAAGGGGAAATCTTAACTGACAAAGTTTAAAGGTTTCCAGAGCATTTAACACTACTCTGCTTGCCGAGAAAGTTGCTAGTGTTGTGTCGTTGGCATTTTTCATGGCCGTGGCCATGGTCATTGTGTTCTCGTCTTTTGCTGCAGCAGGTAAGTAATTCACATGATATTTCCACAAATTAACAGAAGAATGGGAGTGTACACACATAACAATCGATTATCGTTTATATTTATATATATACTATGTTTGGGTACGGTGATTGACAGACTACTGCGATGGTATCGGGACGTGTGAATAAATAACCATCCGTACTAGTTGACCTTGCTTATGTGATCATCTCGGCGAGCATTTCTCCACCGGACAGCACCATACTTGGCCACGGAAGAGCTATGATTCTACGAGGAAGGGAACACGGTCTTCCACGACCGTTGCCGCTCTCCCTCGTAGAATCAAAGCTCGTCCTTGATGTCCATTACCTCTCAGCAGAGAACATGCTCGCTGAGATGAACACGGTCCACAAGTTCAGCTAGTATGGATTTTCTACAATTTTCTAACTAGTCGTCATAAGCTACCGCGCAAAAAAGAGGAAACAACAAGACATCGGGCACGCCCATGCTCCACTGAGCTCAATGGCTCAGCGCAAAATCACATTACAAGATTGCCAGCATGAGGGCTCGGCACACGCATCCATCCGATTACAAAAGGTTGGAGCAATTAATCCATCATAAACGGATTATATATGGTGGCGGCGGTGGCTCACATCCAAGGTGTCAAACGCGAGGTCCAGCTCCTGCAGCCAAAAAAACATGTTAGAGACTTAGACTTTACTAAAAAAACATGTTACAGGAGTATGCACCAAATTGATGAGACAAATTGATACTAATGGAAATCAGCAGACTATTGTTTATAACAGCAAAATGTACAAAACAAATGCAAAAACAAGCATCTCACTATATCTTCAAAAATGCTTCCATTGTCAAAGCTGCTCTCATCATCATAGAGATTTTGTCGCAAAAAGTTTCTACCACTCAGGTTCCAATCCAAACTTTAAAGATCATGCACAGATTCTAGATTCATACAGAAGCATCTTTTTTATGACTTGTAGAAATTGCAAAAGCTCATGATATCAGCCATAACTCCTACCAAATCAAAGTTAGCTCCTGCCCAGATTCTATATTCATACAAAAGCTCATTTGCAACAAGTATGTACAAATGTATAAAATCATAATTCTAATAAATATGATCATCTAGTAGAGCTTTTAATTAAAGGATTTGTCATGCCGGAGCTCCATGGCCACGGCAGCGGCCTCCTTCTTCCCCTCCCGCTCCTGCCGCCGCCAAGGCCATGGGCACCCCGCCCCAACTTAGCCCGGTGATCTCCATCGTCGTCGGAACTCTAACGATGGCATCATCAAGGGAAGTGCAGAGGAAGAGGGAGACCGGGCCAAACCTGGAGAAGATGTGTCGTAGTTGTGGCCTACTGCGGATCTTGGAGAAGACTGCTTGGGGGCGAGGTGGGCCGGGGACGAGGACGACATGAGGCGTGCGCTGGCCGGCCGGTGACAACATGCGCGCATGAGGCGAGGCTATGGTGGCCTGGGGGCGGCAGCGCTGCTGGATCGATCTGGTGGAGAAGATGAGGCTTGGTGGAGACAGAGAGGTTTTATAAAGGAAGACCTTTAGTACCGGTTGCCGCTATGAACTGGGACTAAAGACCCTTTAGTCCCGGGTGATGATTAGAACCGGGACTAAAGGTCTGATCTTTAGTCCCGGGTGTAGCCACGGCCCGGGAGTAAAGGGCATTTTAGGCCCGGGAGTAAAGGTGGTCTGCAGTTGGCTTTCTCCGGTTTCCATAAGTTTTTTCCTTTTTTATATATTTCTTTTATATAAAAATGCATAGAGTTATTAATTGCCTAATAAATAAAATATTACCAAAAAAATTATAAAAAAACCTGGACTTGGTTTTGCATTATTATACACAACAAAAAATTGTAACCTGAACTCTTTTGTTTTACTGTATGAATATTTGACATAGTGTAAATAATAATTACAATTTGCACCATGCAAAAATATACTACTTAATTAAAATCATTAAAACTATTGCTTTTCGATAGGAAATTAGTTTTCACATCTTATTAACGTTGATCATTTGGTTTTTCATCACACATTCTCCACGGGAAATCCATCGTCTAGCAGAATATTCATTTAGGGCGTAGAAAATATGAAAACACGACCAAAAATCTGAAGTCACAATTATTACATAATAGGTCTAATACATCACTAAATATATCAAGGGGGCACAGTAGTGAACTTCTTCTTAACGTATATCCCTTGGTTATGATCGCGTCGTAACCATGGAGTGTCCTCATTATTTAGCTGGATGCTTGGGTCTTTGTTCACTATGAAGGGTGGAATTCGATCATCCTTTTCATAATCTTCTGATATGTCTGACTTGTCTTCCATTCTGACAATGTTTCTTTTCCCTAAAAGAACTATATGGCACTTTGGCTCATAGATTGGGTCGTTGTTGTTTTTCCCTCTCTTCGGTTTTGTAGACACGTCCTTGACATAAAACACCTGATTCACATCCTTGGCAAGGATGAACGGTTTGTCTTTGTACCCAATATTGTTGAGGTCCACGGTTGTCATTCCATACTGGTTGTCGACTGCTACCCCACCTCCAGTCGCCTTTACCCATTAGCACTTGAACAAAGGTACCTTAAAAGTAGGTGCATAGTTTAGTTCCCATATCTCCTCTATGTGGCCATAATATGTTTGCTTATTTCCATTAGGGTCGGTGGCATCTATGCGGACACCACTGTTTTGGTTGGTGCTCCTTTTATCTTGGGCTACTGTGTAAAATATATTTCTATTTATCTCGTACCCTTTGTATATGAGGATATGCCACGATGGCTGCCTAGCCTACAAATATAGTTGCTCATCAATACTCTTATCACCATGACATTCTTTTCGCAACCAGTCACTAAAAGTTTCCATGTGCTGACGCGTAATCCAAGCTTCAGACTTCCCTAGAAACTCGGATCAGAGCAACTCTTTATGTGTCTTGATATACGGATCCACCAAGGAGGAGTTTTGCAGAACTGTGTAGTGTGCTTTATTAAAATAATTGTCCTGCGTACCAATATATATTTTCTTCCCTAGTGTCCCCTTTCCACTTAGTCTCCCCTCGTGTCACGATTCAGGAACACCAACCGGGTCAAGGTCAGGAATAAAGTCAACACAAAACTCAATGACCTCCTCTGTTCCATAGCCCTTGGCGATGCTTTCTTCTGGCTGAGCATGGTTGTGAACATATTTCTTTAGGACTCCCATGAACCTCTCAAAGGGGAACATGTTGTGTAGGAACACAGGACCGAGAATGCTAATCTCCTTGACCAGGTGAACTAGGAGGTGTGTCATGATATTAAAGAAGGAAGGAGAGAACACCAACTCAAAGCTGACAAGACATTGAACCACATCATTCTGTAGTTTAGCTAGATCCATTGGATCGATTGCCTTCTAAGAAATTGCATTAAGGAATGTACATAGCTTCATGGTGGCTAGACGTATATTTGGAGGTAGAATTCCTCTTAATGCAACTGAAAGCAATTGTGTCATGAGCACGTGGCAGTCATGGGAATTTAAGTTTAGGAATTTCTTCTCTGGCATATTTATTATACCCTTTATATTTGAGGAGAATCTAGATGGTACCTTGATGCTTGCTAGGCATTCAAACATGCTTTCCTTCTCTTCTTTGCTAAGAGTGTAGCTAGCAGGACTTAAGTAATGGCGTCCATCATCTGTCTTCTCTGGATGTAGGTTGTCTCGTTCTTTCAAACATCGCAAGTCCTGTCATGCTTCAAGTGTGTCCTTAGGCTTCCCATACACACCCATGAAGCCTAGCAGGTTCACACAAAGATTCTTCGTCAGGTGCATCACGTCGATCGCGCTACGGACCTCTAGGACTTCCAATAGGGTAGCTCCCAAAATATGGACTTCTTCTTCCACATGGGTGCGTGACTGTCGGCGTCGTTCAGAATAGGTTTGCCGCCATGTGCCTTTCCAAATACTACTTTCACATCCTTGACCATATTGAGTACATCCTCACCAGTTTGGTTGCCCGGCTTGGACTGGTGGTCTGCCTTACCTTTAAAATGCTTGCCTTTCTTTCTTAGGGGGTGATTCGTAGGAAGAAATCGACGATGGCCGAGGTACATGACCTTTCAACATTTTTTCAAGAATATACCTTTAATGTCATCGAAACAGTGCGGTCATGCATTATATCCCTTGTTTGATTGTCCTGAAAGATTACTTAGAGTAGGCCAATCATTGATTGTTACGAACAACAATGCTCGCAGGTCAAAGTGCTCCTGTTTGTGCTCATCCCACACACGTACACCTGGTCTATTCCACAAAAGTAGAAGTTCTTCAACTAGTGGCCTCAAGTACACATCGATGTTGTTGCCAGGTTGCCTTGGACCTTGGATGAGCACTGGCATCATAATAAACTTATGCTTCATGCATACCAAGGAGGTAGGTTGTAGATACATAGAGTAACAGGCCAAGTGCTATGACTACTGCTCTGCTACCCGAAAGGATTCATACCATCCGTACTTAAAGCAAACCTTAAGTTTCTTGCGTCATTTGTAAACTCTGGGAATTCTCTATCGATTGTTCTCCACTAGGACCCATCAGCAGGGTGTCTCAACATATTGTCTACCTTACGGTCTTCTTTGTGCCATCACAATAACTTTGCATGGTCTTTGTTTCTGAATAGATGTTTCAAGCGTGGTATTATAGGAGCATACCACATAATCTTGGCAGGGATTTTCTTCGTGGGACGTTCGCCCTCAACATCACCAGGGTCATCTCGCCTAATCTTATACCACGATGCATGACATACCGGGCATGCATCTAACTTCTCGTACTCCTCGCCATGGTATAGGATGCAGTCATTAGGACATGCATGTATCTTCTGGATTTCTAATCCCAAAGGGCAAACTACATATTTTGCTTCGTACGTAGTGACGGGCAATTCATTATCCTTTGGAAGCATCTTCTTTTAGATTTTTAGTAACTCCCCAAATCCCTTGTCAGATACACCATTCTTTGCCTTCCATTGCAGCAATTCCAGTATGGTACCCAACTTTTTCTGTCCCACATCATAAGTTGGGTATAGCAATTTCTTGTGATCCTATAGCATGCGCTTGAACTTGATCTTCTCCTTTTCACTTTCCCATTCTCTTTGTGCATCACGAATGGCCTGACCAAGATCATCAGCAGGCTCATCTTCTATCACTACCTCTTCTTCAGCTTTCCCCATTGCAGTATCATTGAAGGCACCATATTCAGCAATAATGTCATCATCGTCCCATTGTTCTTCTTCACCTTCTTCCATTACAACCCCAGTTTCTCTGTGCTTCGTCCAACAAATATAGTTTGGCATGAAACCCGACTTCAACAAGTGTGAATGAAGACTCCTTGAGCTAGCATATTCCTTCAAATTCTTACATATGACACATGGGCAGCACATGAAACCATCATGTTTGTTTGCCTCGGCCACACGTAAGAAAGAATGCACACCCTCAATGAACTCTTGGGAGCGGCGATCAGCATTGTACATCCAATACTAGCTCATCTGCATTACATGACATACATACCATATTAAAACCTAGAACATAATTAGTTAATTATATGACATGCATGCCACCACACAAGGTATTAATTTATGAAAGTCTCGCTACAATGTAGACAATCCCAACTACCACTAAAAAACTAAAGCTAAAATGCACTTCAGCAGCATAAGGATTTCATGACCAATCCCAACTAAAACAGACAGATCATGCGTTTGTTCAACATCTATGGGCTTCTTCCACAGGATCACTGCCTCATTAGCCGCCGTAGCCGCTTGTGCAAGAGAGTTTTGCACGTGTTCAACATACTCTTCCTCCTAGTACCAGCCTGAACATCCAGTGTCATCCCATTGAAATTAAAATAAAAAATTAGAACTTTAATTACAATCATCATGAAAATAAGTATAAATTAACCATAATCATAAAATGCGACAAAATAACTCACATTGCGATCTGGACACTTGTAGAAGATACGGCCCTTGTTGGGACACTCCTTCCTCACTCGGTACTCTATCACAATCTTCTCCTCACACTTGCAGCATGCAATGAGAGGAAGGTCCGGCCTTAGTCGCTTTGTAACCCGATGAGAGTCCGAGGACCCAAAAGCAGTTGCCATCTACTCTCTACACTCATTTTTAATATAATATAAATTTCTCATTTTATAAACAAATAAAATTAAAAAAAACTCTAAAAATCTCTATATGTCTAAAGCATGAAGTGTGCTATGCATGCTAGAAATGAAAGCTCAATACTAGTTTTGAATAACTACTTTAACCTTCCTTCATCCAAATACACAAACTTTAAAGTGATTTTGAGCTTAAGTGGCTTACAAATAAAAAAAATCTACCATAAAAAAACCACATATATCTAGTCCATAAAATGAAATAAGCTACAGATGAAACACAAGAGTATAAAGTTGGTAACCTTTAGAATCGATGGAGGAATGGAAGAAATCTTGTGATACACAGGTGATGAGGAAGAAGAGAGGCCGGCGATAGCAAGAGAACACTGAGCTCGAAGTGGCTCGGGCTTGGGGAGGAACAAGGGCTATATAGGAGGGTACATTTAGTCCTAGTTGGAGACAGAAACCGGGACTCAAGGTCCCTTTCTAGTCCCGGACGGAGCCTCCAGCCGGGAGTAGACTTTTACTCCCGGCTGGAGGCACCAACCAGGAGTAAAAGTTAACCTTTAGTCCCGGTTGGTAGCTCCAACTAGGACTAAAGGTCCCCTCCAGCAAAAGCCTGGCGCAGTAGCCATTGGGCAGGGACCTTTAGTCCCGGTTGGATCTACAAACCAGGACTAATGGTCTCTCTAGTCCCAAACGCGAAAAATATCGGGACTAAAGCCAAATTTCGAGCTGGATCAAAGGTCATTTCTCTACTAGTGGTCCTTTAATGTTTGTTTTGTTGTTGTTATAAAAGATGGAGTACAGGAACTCTTGGATGTATGGTTTGTTAAGGTTCAAGGCAGGTTTCCATGAAGAGGTGGATAAATTTATTAAAGCCGCAAAGAAGCATGCAACGACATTGAAAGAGAATAAGGATACAATTATTTGCCCCTATAAAGATTGCAAGAACCGTATGGCATGGACAAATGTGACTATCATCAGATCACATTTGATTATGCGAGGATTTGTTGAGGACTACACAGTGTGGATTCATCATGGTGAAACGATTGTTGTTAACGACGAGGATGAGGAGGAATACGACGACAAAACCATAGAATCCTTGTCCCAATATTCAGTAGAGCTTGATGCACGAATTGATTTTGAGTTTGGTAATGAACAAGGTGGTGATGTTAGTGGTTGGGATGGTAACAATGAAGGTGGTGCCAATAATGATGGTGGAGCACGTGTCAGGGATGAAGAATATTTGGAGGACATGATTCAAGCCCTAGGACCAGAGATTTTACTAAATAGCCTGAAAGGTCTAGAAAATTTGGAAAGGGTGACAAAAGCATCGAAGGTGACTATGTATGGTATTGAAAAGGGTTGTCCAACACATTGGATATTGCTACATTTTGTGCTTGAGCTGCTCATCCTGAAGGCTAAGTATGGCTGGTCAGATTATAGTTTCAATGATCTATTGCATCTCCTATCATGGGTGTTGCCACAACCAAACTCAGTTCCCGCCAACACATACCAAGCGAAGAAGGTCATAAGTCTATTGACAATAGGGGTTGAAAAAAATCCATGCATGCCCCAACCACTGTATACTTTTTTATGGCGAAACGTTCAAGTCACTAGATAAATGTCCTCGGTGTGGGGCCAGCCGGTACAAGAACAATGACCTTTATGGTGGGGACAAACCCTCTATGGGAAAAAAGGAATAAGAAGGGTACAAAAAAGGTGGTACAAGAATTTCAACCCCCAGAGGACACTCCATTAGGCAACGATGCAAAGCAGAGAAGAATTCATGCCTTGGTAATATGGTACCTGCCAGTGACCGACCGCTTGAGACGTATCTTCCTAAACTCTAAAGAAGCCGCACTCATGACATGGTGGGATGATGAGCACAAGGTGGATGATGATAAGATTGCACACATGGCTAATTGTAGTTAGTGGCAAAGGTTTGATGAGAAGCACAAAGAATTCAGCGATGACCTAAGAAATGTATGGTTTGGCTTAAGTACCGATGGAATTTATCCCTTCAATGAGAGGATGAGTGACCACAGCACATGGCCAATGATCTTGACCATGTACAATATCCCAACATGGTTGTGTTAGAAGAGAAAGTACCTTCTCCTCACTATTCTTATTTCTGGCCCTAAACAACCAGGCATTGATATAGACATGTTACTCGAGCCTTTGATGCAAGAAATGGAGAGGCTATGGAGGCATGGGGAGCAGATGTACGATGCATTCTGAAAGGAGGACTTTATATGTAGAGCAATAATATTTGTTACTACCAATGATTACCCCACGCTGTTTGCTTTGTCTGGACAGATCAAAGGGAAGATGAGATGCTTGGTTTGCTTGGATGGTACTATATGGGTGTACCTGGATGCATCCAAGAAGATAGTTTACCTAAGGAACCGACGCTTCTTAAAGACAAGTCACAAGTTCATCAAATACAAGCGCTAGGCCCTTGCTACTTGCATGAAATGTGGTCTTATGAGCGGTTCATATCGGTTCTAAGTCAATATGTGCATAATTGAGCATACCCAGAGGGCTCCATGATAGAGGGTTACAGTACTGAAGAAGTCATCGAGTGTTGTCAAGAATACCTAAAAGTACAGAAAGGGATTGGTAAACCTGATTCTCGTCACAAGGGTAGGCTGGCTGGGAAGGGCACCAGTGGTAGAAAAGTGTTCATCAACCATGATTATAAAGAGGTGAGTCGGGTGCATTACAGTGTCTTACAGAGTACACAACTGATGCAACCGTACATTGATGAACACTTGGCTATCATTATGGTGGAGAGAAATGACCGTTCGGATGATTAGGTCATGAAACAACACAAGCAATCAGTAGGTTGACAGAGGGGCCATCGAGGCAAGTGACATCTTGAAATGCTTATGACATCAATGGGTATACGTACTATACCCACGCAAAGGATAGTAAATATGTGAACCTAAACAACGGCATTCGAATAGAGGCTCTCGATGGATTAGGGCGAAAGATCCAATACTTTAGCATCATTGAAGAGATATGGGAACTTGACTATGGAAGGGATATAACGGTGGCCCTGTTTTGATGTCGCTGGATCAAACAACATTAACTAAACGAGATTGGATTGAGAGTCCTGGACCTCAAGAATCTAGGCTACCAAGATGACCCTTGGGTGCTCGCTTCACGTGTCGCACAAGTTTTCTATATGTCTGACCCACAAAGTAACCTCACCCTGAAGAAGAAGACAAAGCACGTGGTTAC
>NW_027096303.1:0-120000 GCF_019320115.1 Miscanthus floridulus
CTCCGGGAAATAGCATATTATTGGAGTTGATGACATGGACGATGTTGAAGCTTACAATAACTACGATGAGATACCACTATTCACAGACTTTCCTAAGAAGATCAGTGTTGTGGAAAAGAACCTCCCCAAAGACATAATGCCATGGGAACAAAAAGGTGTCAAGGGGAAAGTCGTTACAGTAGGCTAGCTAGTTGTTGAACGTAGAGAGTTTGTGTAAGTGTGTGTTTGTAAGACTTCATTTATGCATGCGTGTGAGACTATATATTTATGTATGTGTGTAAGACTACATACTTTTGTATGTGTGTAAGACTACATTTTATGCATGTGTGTGAGACTACCCTTTGCAACATCTAGATGACTCTATTTGAACATCCACTCTATTACTACTAAAACTTTATGAAATCACTTAACACTTTATGAAATAAAAAAATGACTAAAATAAAAGTAGGAGATTTTGATGAGTTATACAATTTTTATATTCATCACCTTTACAGCTGAAATTATTTAGTGTTTGAAAATTAGGTTTGAATCTGTCATTTTCTAAAATTTAAAATTTGTTCAAAATTAGTGACAAAGATAGATGACTAGACTAAATTGGTAGAGCATGATTTTAGAAAATTTTAGGAAAAAAACCATCACATTTGGAGTTAGTATGAGGGAGAAAAACTAGTTACAACTTTCAGCCACATATTAAAAAGAGAAATCACACTTGTTCATCATTGATCATCATGAACAGTTGTGATTTTTCTTGTTAATTTCTGGGTAAAATTTGTAACTGGTCTTTCTCCCTCATACTAACTCCAAATGTGATGATTTTTTTTCTTAAATTTTTGTACAATCTTGCCCTATCAAGTTAGTGTGTTGATTTGGTCATTCTTTCCATTTGACAAAGTTTGAGCACTTCAAATTTTCAAATTTAAAAAAATAACAAGTTCGAACGAGATTTTCAACCATTAAATGATTTCAGCTGAAAAAGTGATGAATACCAAAGTTGTATAACTCATCAAGATTTACAACTTTAATTTTGATCATTTCTTCATCTGACAAAGTGATAGTAAACATTGTTCACAAATCAACAAATTTCTCATATAGTTCATAAAATAAGAGTCATATGTGAATTTATGAACAATATTTATTAATACTTTGTCACATATAGAAGTGACCAAAATAAAAGTTGTAGATAGTGAGGAGTTCAACAACTTTTATGTTCACGACTTTTATTGCTGAAATCATTTAAGGTTTCAAAATCTTGTTTAATGTTGCCATTTAGTGAAATTCAAAATTTTAACGGTCCAAATTTGGTCAAATGAAAATATGATAAAAATAAAAGTTGTACATATTGATGAGTTCTACAACTTTGGTATTCATGAGTTTTGCATCTCAAATCATTTACTCTTTCAAAATATTGCTTCAAGTTGAAATTATTTGAATTTTAAAATTTGAATCGTTCAAACAAAGTCACATGACAAGATGACCAAAATAAAAGTTGTACATGTTGATGAGTTATGCAACTTTTATGTTTACAACATTTTCATTTTATTTCATTTAATGTCATAAAATTATAGTCGAAGTTTTAAAATTCAAATTTTTAATTTTTGTTTTTTTTGTTTTCTATATTGTTTTGACTAAAATTGTTTATATATATATATATATATATATATTTCTTCATATATAGAATAATACAAAATATTATATTTGTGCATATACACAATTTTTTTATATTACTTTGTGTTTTTATGATATAAAAATATAGAATTTATAATTTAAAAAATGGAAAAATTTTGTAGAGACGGTTGGATCAGGAACCGCCCCTACAAATGTATTTGTAGGGGCGGCTGGTTCCGGAACCGTCCCTACAAATGCATTTGTAGGGGCGGCTAGATCAGGAACCGCCCTACAAATAGTCCCGAGTATAAAAAGGAGGGCGCACAGGAGTCATCTTGTCTGGGCGCTATCTTCTTCCTCTGACACCGTCAGGCTGCCCCACGTGCCTAGGGTTTCCGCCGCCGGTCCCGTGCCCGTGCCTGCCCACACCAGCCCCCGGCGCTCAGTGTCCCACACCCGGCCCCCGGTGCCCGCCCCCGCGCACTGACAACACAGGCTCCTGGCGCCCTACGCCTAGCCCCCGGCGTCCCGCTCCCGCACGCCGACGACGCAGGCTCCCGGCCCCCGGCGTCCCACCCCCGCACGCCGACGACACAGGCTCTCGACGCCCTGCGCCCGGCCTCCTCGTCGTCTTCTCCACCACCGGCAAACATTCTTCCACTTCTTAAGCTCCAGGTACCTATCTATCTATGGATATATATAGACCTTGCTCCGTGCCATCTCATCTGGGGCTTAGACCTACATCTTGGTATCTGGTTTTTCTATTTCTTGAGATCGGGGATTCTTGATTTCTCTGTTCTAAGCTGGAATTGGGGAAAAACCATTGTCCCTGGATTTATCCTTTCGCTGCCTAACAGATTCAACCAGCTCAAGTGGCCGAGCTTATTATATTGATTGAGAACACTTATGAAATATAAAATAATAACAACCTGAAACGACCATTTGCCCTAAATCATGTCTAATCTTTGGGGACTGAAAATTATTAACATCATTATATCTCTTTTGGTTGGAAGTGGTGTCCACTTGCCACGTCTACTAGTAGCTTATAAACATGTGCACAATACTCTCGATCGTATGAGTTAGGTTTTGTTTGTATCCTATAAGCTAATTGTTAGCTGTTAAAAGTAGTTCTGATGGATCTAAACACCCTAGCTAACCTATAGTCTAACTAATAGCTCAAAATAAATTATTTAGCTAATAAAAAATATTAGCTGATACTAAATAAATTATTTATGGTCAATGCAAGTTATTAACTGGTGTTAATATGTTGGTTAATATTAACACCAGTTCTTCCCCGCCTCATAGCGAGCATGTGCATGATGAGATGCCACAACCTTCTCTAGCTCATACCGAGCAAGTGCATGATGAGATGCCACAGTCTTCTCAACAAGCACAACCGATACATGAACAACGAGTGCCTCTTGAAGAAGGTGATGCACAAGAAGATGAGGACGTGCTGGAACGGAAACTTCGAAAGAAGATTCCAATCAACATAAGACCAGTTTATGTTCTGATCAAATACGTCTCATCGGTGTCCAAGTGGTATTCCCATGACCAGTTCAAGCCTGAGAACCAAGTTAAAAAGTCCCATTACGGGGTTCTGAGGAGACCGTCACTAGCAAACTCCACCAAATTACAAAGCAGTATCCAAATGTTGATGCCATCAAATGGTCAAAGGATTGCCCGAAAACATATGAAAGATGCAAGCCCTTCCTACTAAACCGGGACATCCAGCACCTACCACTTGGAATGAGAAGGTTTCATAATTGGTACTTGCGTGTTCTCCTAACGAGCATAGATATCATACAAGCATGCTTCCCCACCGGCACATTTGGAAGCTCAGCCGAGACAATTGTCTTTGACTTCAGTGACATGCACACATGCTTTCACCTGGGAGAAATGGAGATGAATCTAATTTGCACGTGGTGCCTGTAAGTCCTTATCCTCCCGATATGATATGAATGTAATCTTTAAATTTTGTTGTAACTAACCCACGTCGGGATTTGTAGAATGCAAGTGCATATTGTCAAACAAATGCCAAGTGTGAAAGCCGGGTATGTAGACCCTCAAGCTATAGCCCAAACAAATTTTAATTACCCTAAACGATGGGCACTGGATGCCAAAGAGCTAGCTGCCGCAAAGACTCTTCAGGAGAAAGAGCGCATCCGTACGACGAAACTAAGGAAAGAGTCCCTTAAGGTTGCGGCATACATTGCCATGGCTTTCAAAAATCTCCAACAACACTCTACTATATGGCTATCATACAACTTCGAGTAAGTTCAACTCTATACTTAAAGCTTTGTTCGATATATTTTATTCGATGCAAAAGAGCTTATCTAGTTCTATGATTAAATCCATGCAGCAACCACTGGATTTGTAGAGCCGTCGATGTCGGGAGGAGCATGGTATGGGTCTTTGATTCATTAGATAGGGACACGGTGACATACAAAGACTCCATATTGATTCTCAAGACATATACATATTGACAATCCTCATTAGCTTATATGTTTGTATACATACTTATCACGTTCACTTTTGGATACTAACAAGTTATATTTGTTAAAATAATTCGAACAGGACATTTATGTTCTATGTCACTAATCATCATGAAAGGCATGATCCAGCAAGGAAAGAAAAACTGGCTATAAAAACACTATGTGCGGTAAGTGTAACTTACTTCTTCAGTACTCCGTTACATGGCTGTCAAAAGCATTACTTAACATTTTCATATGCAAAACACACAGTACCCCAAGCAGAGACCTGGGAGTGTACATTTTGGATACTATATATGTTCTATGATGAGTAACACCGGTGCCTACAGAAGACACCCCTTAAGGGTAAGTTTGAACCTCTTCACCCGTAGTATAAAAACTTTGTACATGGTATAAAATACTAAACCGAAACTTGTTCTCTTGTAGTGGAGAGAAGAAAAAGGAATAAAAAGAGACCCATACAAGGACGACCAACTCTTAGAGCTCGTCAGCGACCTTTGCAACTTCATATTGGACCAGATTGTACACGTCAGAGACGCCTACCATGACCGAGAGTCTGAGTTATGTACAAATCCTCAGTACCAACACCTTCGTGAGACTGAAAGGCTAGGTCTAGGACGTTGATAAGAATGTGTATGGAATTTGTATATTTAATGATGGATTGTATATATTCTTGTGAATTAGACTTATAATTGTAGTTTATAGAATACTCTTGTGCTTGTAGTCGCGGTCACGGGGCGTTCGGCAACGCGAACGTGGATCGAAACGTTGGTCGCGGGGCGTTCGGCAACGTGAACGCGGTTCGAAACGTTGGTCGCGGGACGTTCGGCAACGCGATTTTGAATTGTAAATTTGAATTTTTTTTTGTGGGAAAACGTACTGTATGGGCGGTTCAATCTAGAACCGCCCCTACAAATACCTGTTTGTAGGGGCGGCTGGTACTACAGCCGCCCCTACAAATCGATTTGTGGGGCGGTTGGTAATACGAGCCGTCTCTACAAATCAATTTGGAGAGGTGGCCTAGGAACCGCCCCTACAAATACATGATTTGTAGAGACGGTTCGGTAAGGGCGGCTGGCCAAACCGTCCCTACGAATGGTTACGAGTCGTCCCTAAAAAAAAATCGATTCCGTTGTAGTGTTCTACGATGTGCGTAGACAATGAGCAACATCCTAATTCTGTTTTTAACGAAGAAGACACCAAAGATAATAGGGCGCCCAAAATAATATCGAATCCTCCGACAGAAGGAAAGTCACATTCACTAGATACAAATACCATATATAGACAAATAATCCAGACAATGCAACACCAAATGATCCGCTACTTGTTGTCGCCAAACACGTTTTTCCATGCTAACGACGCAGGCAGCTGACGGCATCTTCATGTATATAAATGTCACCCCAGGCCGATAGGTAAATACTTGCTCTCGGTCGTCTATCAAGCTGTGCGTCCCACATGACGATGGCACTTGGAAGCTGCCAAATTCATAGTCGTCGTCCCTGGCTAGCTATGTTCTTCGCTGGATTGCTGCTGATTTCAGCAGGCAGCCCATGCGACGCCCGTTGGCTGCCGTTGCAGAAGAATCATCGCAAACGGGACATCAGTGTGATCACTGTGGTCGTGCTACTGGTGGTCGGCACCCTGCTGGTCGCCTTGCTGAGGCAGCACTGCTGCCGCTCCGGGAGCCCCGTCGGACACGCAGCGGAGGAGGAGGAGGCGGAGGGCCGAAGCACGGCGGAATTCAGCATTAAGCAGTTGTTTAGTCCCTTCGTCGTGGTCAAGGTCCAGCGGGTCTTGGAGGAAGACGACGCCAAGTCCATCTCCCCGACGATGGCGCGGCGTAGCCCTTGCGGTTCACCGGAGCCCAGGCACTTGGCGCGGCATGTGCCGCAAGCAAGGCATCATCGCTCCCTGCTTTCTGAACCAAGTGCCCAGCAGAATCCGGCGGCGGCGACAGACTCGGGCTTGCGGGACATCGCTCCGGTATGCCAGGGGCCACTCAAGGAGTTCAGCTACTTGAGCTTGGCGAAGGCGACTAAAGATTTTGAGAAGGGAAACGAGTCCAGATCAGGCGTGCTGTATGCTGGCCATCTTCTGTTTGATGACACCCTCGTGAAAAAAGTTGCCATAAAGAGGTTTCACAAGAACATCACAGATGATTGCGAGCAAATCCGTGAAGATCTTAGACGGAAGAAGTACATGCTACAACACAGAAACCTCGTCACACTTTTCGGTACGAATCAGATCGATCAGCAGCTTGTTATTATTATTACTACTACTACTCCTACATATAAGTACTTATTGGTTTCCATATTATATATATAAACTGCCACTTGCAGGATACTGTTTGCACGACGACAAGCTGTACCTCGTCTACGACTGGATGCGCTATCAGAGCCTCGACTATGAGCTATTCGCCGAAAAGGACTCCCCTCACCCGGCGCTGACCTTGTTCCAGCGCCAAATTATCATCAAGGACGCCGCAAGGGGGCTGCTGCAGTTGCACGAAAGAAATGTCTTTCATGGCGCTGTTAGGGCATCCAACATCATGCTGGAACCGACCTCGAGCGGCTTCCGAGGCCGCCTCGCCGACTTCAGGTACTCCACGGTGCTAGCTGAGCATCAAGGGAGTGAACCAGCAACGGGGACGCTAGGGTCACTCCTATACCCGGAATGGATCCTGAGCGCCGCCGCCGACGACAACTCCGGCGCCCCTGGTGGCCCAAGTCTTGAAACGGACGTGCTCCATTTCGGCGGAATGATGCTGGAGGTTTTGTGCGGCCGGCGCCTGTTCGCCCGCGACCAGCTCCCGACGGGATACAGCTCACTGCTCGACTGGGTCCAGGAGCTCAACGGGGAGGCACGACTCGACGCGGCGCTTGACGAGAACGCGAAGAAAGCCCCTGACTTCGACGAGGCCCAAGCCGATGTGCTCTTACGGCTCGCCCTTCGATGCAGCAACCCGGGGCCCAAGCACCGGCCAACCATCCGGACCGTCCTTGCGAACTTGTCTTAGAGCGAGTATAATAGGAACTCGAAAAGATTGTCTATATCCTTCCTAAATGATAGAAATAGAAATATAGTAAAAAATTACTTTCAACAGCTTGTCTAAATGGTTATACAAATATAGCCACCTTCTATTCTGGATTTTTCGCTAGCCAAAAATAGAAGACGAGAATGACTCTCTCGAATACGCACGAGATATAAAAAAATTGTTGGAGAGTGAAAAGATATAGAAAACGATTTTTTATGAAAATAGCTCTCCAAATGATGATTTAGAGAGTAAGATTTAGAAAGACTCTTGGAGATGCTCTAATAGTAGGATGTAAGCCGGCTAAATGATGAGGTGGAGGAGAGAGAAGAGAAGCGGGGTGTAAGCTTACAGTCGATTTAGACATAAGAACCGAAAAACTTTGTAAGAGAGATAAATAGGCGATGTATTAATATATAAGAGTTAACTACAACTGAGCTAAAAGAAGGCTGCAAACATCCTTATACGCGGCAGACCGATTAGCTTGCTTGAAGTACAAACAAAGATTGAACCGATACCTGTGAGAACTGCCAGCTACCAGGCGCTTTCGGTGGGGTAAAGGCAGAATAGAGCACTTAAGTTTTGTCGGTTTATTTATCTATAGCTGTCAGGCTGTGTCGGCGTGTGTATAGCCGCGTTGAGGCGGTGGCTCGGTGGAGCCTGTTTAAGGGCAGCTCCAGTCCTGCGTTCGAACCGAACTGACAAAAGTTCGATGTGATAAAGTTTGGTTCCAGTGCTCCAGCGGTTGTGCACGAGAAAACAATAAAAAATTCTACTCTCCTTCTACGTGTCATTTTCTGGTCTCACCCACGCGTTAGCTGGCCGGACGGTTATAGTTGTTTAGTCGTCTCGGTTCGACTCTTGCGTACAATGCGATTTGAGTTCTGACACGCACAGCTCGGTTTCTACAATGTGCAAAGTTCGATTTTTCCTACTCACGGTTCGATTTCTCTGCACACTGGAGGTGCTCTAAAGGACGCGGTACTGTAACTGGACGGGGTGTCTGAAACTATATATCCCCTCTTCCTCGCTCTATTCGCTTGGCTGATAAGCCATGGCTCAAAGTACGGTTGACTGATTTATTGTGAGAGAAAAATACTATTTATTAGCTAAAAAAGTACGGCTTATAAATCAAACGAACAGGGCGCCTGTTCTTGTCTGATTTCATCCTGTTCTTGCCCAAGTTCAATTCTAGTGCCACGCACTATCCGTCAGGATCTTGACCCGGATCCTGACATACCACTAACTAGTTTCTCTCACATAAGCGCCTTACGGGGTACATAAGAGTATTTTGCAACAACATTTTGCATGCTTTTTTCTTAACATCTTCGCCAATGGTGTGATACTGTAATAAACTGGAGAGATTGTCTGTGTATTTACTTTTTAAATTAACAAATCGGTTGGAGAGCTAGCTAGCTATCTGTTTTTATTTATTAAAAGGAGAGGTGGCCCAGAAATGATGAAGTGCAACCTAGTAGTGAAAAGAAATGGTGCAGGGTTTACAAAGTTTGAGGGCATGCTTGTCTCATTCGTAATGACAAAGTTTAACAAAGTCTGACGCCACCGAGCCGAGCTGCGTCGGCTGCGTGCACCACTCCGGGGTGCTGAGAACTCACTGGCCACCTGCTTGACGACGGCGTCGTCCTCCTCAAGCTCCGGGATGCTCTCTTCCTCTCGCCCTGCCTGCGTGTCCACGTCCTTGCGCGTGGCAGGCTGGGGGCGGTAATGACAAGGTGGAGCGCCGCGGCGACTGACGCGAGCGTCCGCCACGACGTGCAACCAGATCAGAATGATAACGAAAACGAAGAAGAATGAAGCTGCGTTTTGTAACCAAGGTCAGGATGAGAAGATGACCAAACTCAAACCAAGATCAATCTGCATGCAGCTCCGACGACCGTCCACCGGCCTTGGTTCCTCCCAAGGCCTTGCACGTGGTTCCTCCCAAGACCATCCATTACTCAAGGCAAAGAAATCGACGGTTGCCAGACAATAAAGAAAAGAGCGGAGGGCACGTACCTAGCAGGCGGCGGCGCTGATGACGACTGCGAGTCTGCGACGACGCTCGACAGCCACGGCAGACCCATCGCAGACAACGTCCGCAAAGGTGGTGGCACCAGAGCTAGCGCGACGCCGATGGCGGCCGGTGCCGGCCTCGTCCATCCGCAGCAGGCGCTCGACCCGGGCTAGTCTAAGACGCCGCGGAACAGGACCACGTCGACTCCCGGAGAAAACCAGCGCGAGGAGGATACGCGCGACGAGAGTCCGTGTAGTTTTACGCGAACGAGGGGGTTTTTTCTCAACTTTTAAAATATTAGGAGGTTGTATTAGGAGTTGTTGGAGAGGAATTTTTTTACTTCTTTCTAAAAACCAAGGATTAGGAGAAGGTTTAAGAAACTCTTCGAGATGCTCTATTTCGTTTATGCTCCTAAAACGTTGCCGGTTCAAGTTACGTTTTTTCCTTTTTATTGAGAAACACCGGTTCAAGTTACGTTAGCTTCAGTTTCTATGGCTATTGTTTGGTTTTAGTGTCGCAATATTTCTTAGCCCCATGGGCCCATGGTCCATGAGACAGACATATTTTATTTTATTATTATTATCTACTCGAACTTTGTCACAGTTTGTGCTTTTTTTTATAGCAACAGTTTGTGGCTTTGACAATGAACTCTTTTCGGTCTTCTACACTCATGAGTTGACGTTTTCCTGTTTCAAACTTCAAATGGTTTGCTTCTGTTATGTTAAGATTAATTTCCTGTCGTCGTCTCAATTCCCCAAAGCAAACGCAGATGGAGATAGTTAACCCTAAATGACACACCTTTACTTCCCCTGGACAGAGTATCCATTCTTAGGTAAACATGGATAGCTCCGCCTCGAAATCAAATCCACCAAAAATCAGGGTGAGATCCTTCCCGGTCTTCAAAGCTCCACCCCACCGGGCAAGCTTAAGATAAATACTGATGGTGCTTTCATTAAGGAGACATTGAGTGGCGGGTGGGGTTTCATCATCAGAGATCATCTTGGAGATGTCGTGGCAGCAGAAGCAGGGCGTCTTGCAGCGTTACCTGATGTACTAATGACTGAAGCTGTGGCTTGCAGCAAAGCTCTCTTGTCCGCAACTGATCTTGGAATACCTCGTATCCAAATTGAAGTTGATTCTTCGGTCTTGAAGCAAGCAATTACATCATCGGCCATGGACCTAGCAGCTTGTGGTATGTTGATTAGTGATATAAGGGAGCTGCTACGTGATCAATTTGTTTCTGACGATGTCCTCTTAATTCCTAGAAATTGTAATGCCGTAGCGCATAATCTAGCTAGATTGTGGATGAGTTGGGACCCGGGTACGTCATGTGTTTGGACGAACCCCCTCCCAGAATTTGTAAGATGTTTGGTGTCCCGCGAGTTTGTCGAGACCGTGAGTTCAATATCATGGCCATAGAGCCACCCCTTTGATTTCAAAAAAAAAAATCAGGCTTGTTGTGGACAACGACAGATGACTAGCACGAAGCCACAGAGATTTAACACCACAACTGAAACTCATTGATATGGACGACTAACGCTGCTCCTTTCTGCAAGTCCCTATACATGTTTCGGGCGCTTGTGTTGAGTGTTGACTAGTGTCGGTTCGTTGACCAAAGACCCGGCATACATTACTGGCTTACTGCTAACTGACCAGCTCTCATACTGTGAGGAGTTATCAAGTTTCAGAGGTTTGGAAGTGCAGCTGGCTACATTGGCCCCGTTCGTTTGTCTGAATTCTGGAGGAATCTGGATGGTTTGGCGGATGCTGGATGAATTTGTGAGAGAAAAACACTGTTTTAGATGAAAAAATAAGCAGATCAAGCCGGGTTTAAGGGCAAGCGAATTTGTGACAGAAGCTGCAGGTCCTCCATGCATCTGAGGCCACATTTAGTTCCAAAAAATTTTGGTTTTTACCCATCATATCGAATCTTTGAACGTATGCATGGAGCATTAAATGTAGACGAAAAAAATTAATTGCATAGTTGGGTGAGAAATCGCGAGACGAAACTTTCGAACCTAATTAGTCCATGATTAGACACTAATTGCCAAATACAAACGAAAGTGCTACAGTGCAAAACCCAAAAATTTTCGCGAACTAAACGTGGTCTGATTGGCCAGCTGAAATGAACTTATCATGCCAGGATTTTCTACCTGAACGATTCAGAGATGGTGATGATAGTACAAAAAGTTAAGCGTCCCCCAAGTGCCAACTGGGTGATTGATCAGCGGAAAAGGAACCTGGCATGCATGCATGCAGGTTTCTCAATGAAATTGACAGATGAAGGTAAAAGGAATCCAAGAAAATTTGGATGGTTCCCAGCCGGAGAAGGCATATGACATTGGCACCATCTCGTGTCACCATTGAACCTTTCTAGTAAGCATTACGGATTTTAAAATTAAAATATAATCGTTGTGATCGACTTTGCAGTTCAAATTTTGTCCACTTACTTTCACAAATATATGATATATATGAGTATATATGAAAATTTGCAAAACAGCTACTTATGACATTATACCTAAGGACATACAAATTATAATGACTATTTTACAAAACTTTAAGAACTTTGACCCCTAGTAACATGGAACCACAACTTTAAAAGGAAATTGTTAAAGGCCCACCGCCATCCCAATAAAAACAGTCCAAGCCTATTTGGATAACAAGTGGAAACCAGAATGGGTCTTTACGAAAATTGTAGTTCCTTTTTACATATGACCAAAGTTGTGTTTGTAGTATATATAGGCCTCGTTCGGCTTGCTGAAACTTGGCTGAAACTGGCTGAAAAACACTGTTCTTGATGAATTGTTGTGAGAGAAAAACACGGTTCCGACCGAAAAAACAAGCCGAACAAGCCGGTTTTTTGGTAAGCCGAATGGGAGTAACCACAAGTTATAGTTCTTTGGTACAGCGTCACAAATAGAGATTAACTCATCGTATGCATTACTTCACTAATTATTTCAAAATGTGTTGAGCCAAAGCCTGGATAGCAAAGTAACAATGAATTACTGTATACTTGAAGATGAGTATAGTACTGTTGATTTATTTCAGTAAATTTCACAAACCTCCTACCTTTTTTTTCAAATTATGTACTAATCAACACCTTTGATGTTTATAAGGCTTGGCTCTTCGATTTTGTTAGCACGTTAAGAACCAATTGGGTAACTAATCGTTGCCCGCGTGCAGCTATGGCTCTGTTCGGCTGTTATTATAAGGCGGTTTATCAGCCATGATACAGTATTTTTCTCTCCCAATAAATCAGCCATACAAATCAGCACAAACAATTTATAGACCAGCCGAACATAGCCCAACAACATTTATGCAAATAGCAAGATATACGACCCCCTTTAGGTTACTTTTGGTGACAAGCATTTTCATTTATCTAGAATTTAAACAAACATTATGAGTCAAAGTTTGAACCGTAGAAAGTAAAACGGACAACTATTTCAAAACAGAGTTGAGTAGACTCGCTGAGCAGGCTGCAGGCGTGCCAGAGCAGGTTGACAGGTTGAGCTCAGGGGGTGTGATCCAGATCCTGCATGGCTGCATTCCACGAATGATCGTGCTGTTCCTGCCGAGCGTCTCAGCGCTTGTAATAAATAAATGCTGTAGCAAGCATGCATGCTGCTTCAGAAATGCTTTTTTTTTTTACAACAATCGATAATATATTAGCAGCAAGATGCTGAGAGTATAAGCACATCTTGCAGGAGTACAGAATTCAGTGCAGCCATCAGAGGGCACTGTTGTTGTTGATGCATGTAAGAGCAGGTGATAGCAAATGGAAATCAGAAAAAGCCTGTCTAGCTAGGCTATCGGCAGTGGTGTTTTGCCTTCTGTCAATCTTGAAGATCCTTGCCTGTTGATACAGTGTGCTGTTATGAAAGATTTGGGTGAAGCACTTCATTCCCCAATCTGGAGGGTGTGTGAGATGAGGAATTCCACCAGCTGCTGACAATCTGAGAGGAAGGTCGTGTTGGTGAAGCTGAGGCTTTTGACGATTGACATCAATGAGCGATAAGCACCCAATAGTTCATCAGCTTGTATCAAAAATAAAATAAAATAAAATCAGCACCAGATCGACCGCTGAGTTTTACTTTTTGCTCGGAGAAAGAAAACGCAGAGCGTCCGCCCTGCCGGTGTACGGTTTGCAATAGGGCTGTCATGTTGACATACGAGTGTTACTAGCCAAAATGCCTGTGCGTTACTATGGAACATATAGTTTTTAGTCTAGTCACTTGGATGACACGAAGTTCATAAGTTTTGTTCAACAATCGCGTCATGCGTTCTCATTCATCTTGGAATCAAACTCGATAACATGTCCGGACACACTGTACTTGAATTCATATAGGTAAAGGACGTTTGAAGTTTTGTCCAATGATCGGGTCATGCATTTCAATTTGTCTTGGAATCGAACTCCCCACATTACGCAGCACTCTAACTCATTAAATTATGGGGGAGAACAAACAAACAAAAACACTAATATTTACTAAAAATATATCATAACCTTAATTTTCATATTATCCAAGTGTTGGTATAGTTAAATATCAAATGTTGTGACTTACTAAGAGGACCCATAAAAATTGGTAGTTCATCTTATTAAGCCGAAAAATATTTACTTGTAAATATATCCTAACCTTAATTTCCATACTATCCATGTGCTAGTATAGTGAAATACCAAGTTTTGTGACTTACTTTGAGGACCCATAAAAATTTATAATTCATCTCATTAAAACTAATAAGAGTTTAGTTACTAACGTGTCAAGGTAGCCTCCAAGCGCGCTCCACCGCCAGGTATGTCTCCACCATGCCACCACTGTTGTAGGCACGCAGCCCATGCGATGCTTTCTGCTAAGGCCTGGGCCTCATGGCCCGCTACAGAAGGAGCGGTGTGGCGGGTAGGCACCTCTCTCCTCATGTTCATGAGGTGGTGAGACGTGTTGATCTTGTCAATGTCGTCCACTTGTTGATTTTGATCTCTCTCCATGGGGTGCTCGACCATGACTTAGGCCGAGGTCGGTGGGGGAGGTGTGTATGAACGACACAGGCAACAAATCCGTGGCCAATACGTGTGAATCCATAGTAGGCGGAGCACTAAAATTTTCAGCTATCCATTGATCCTGTTCGTCCACCACATCGACCGACATTCTCGCTGCGCAGAAGCCAATGGAAAGATCGCATGGCTTACTTCATCTCCTTCATCTAGAACTTGTCGTTCTTCAATCTCGTTTCTTTTTTTTTTGGTTTTGAGACATCCATTGAGGTACAGATTTATACAGCTATCATATGTTTCCTTTATTTGACAGATTTCTTTCTTCTCTTTTCTTTATTTACTTCCCTCTTTTTTTATGGGTTAGCTTCAATGAGCTGCAATTGGACTCCATATTGAACACCCTTCAGAAAAAACAGAAAAAGGAAAACTAAAAAACCGGATAAAACAAAGAAAACTCAAGGCAATCGGAAACCTTGTGGGCCCATATATTTATGCATGGTGTGGACGTGTGGCTCACGAAAAAGAAAAGAAAATAGTATGTGCAACAGAAAATTTGAAAAGGACACGGGATGGATGGTGTTGTCGACCGAAACGGAAAAAGAGCGTAGTCATACAGGAGATTTCTATTGGATTGGATTAACGCCCCGTTCGCTTAGCTGATAAGTCATGGCTGAAAGTATTGTTGGCTGATTTGTTGTGACAGAAAAATATTGTTCGTTGACTGAAAAAGTACGGCTTATAAGCCAAGCGAACAGGGTGTAGGATTCGTATTCAGATTACTCGGGATCGGACATCGGAGAGATCTAATTAAAGTAGGATTCCTATCTATCCATACTACCTTCAGTAGTCCTACACTATTATATAAAGAGAAGGGTTATAGGTGGTTTTCTACATTCATAAAGTTAGTTAAGGGATGGCCAGACAAGAAAAAAGGTGGAGAGAAATTTTACCACTTTGATACAGAAATGTTATACAACACACGTGTGTTTTAGCAAAAAAAAAACACATGAATTTCACACGAGTGATATCTGGGCATTCGTCACTCGATTTTTCCAGCCATCAGATCCTTGGTCGTCGGTCTGATCTCGTGCGTCCTCAGGCTAGTTGAGTCCAACGTTGTGCCGTGTTGCAGACCGCGCCTACATGCACCCTTAGATCCAGTGCAGCAGACTACTCTGTGGCTACAGTCTCCCACAGGAGAAACGTTGGTCCATCGTGGCCACAGAGAATCCTAAGCGGGGATCCCCACGAGGGGACCGGCCTGCATGCACGGCGCCATTCATGGATGTAAGCCTGGGCGCCGGTGCCGGCTACCTGCAGTGACTGCGACCTGCGGTTGTTGCTGCGGCGGATCTGTGATTTGTCCTTCCATAGAAAAAAAAAATTGTTTCCTATGATCTGTAATCT
Organism: Miscanthus floridulus; assembly: GCF_019320115.1. Classification (NCBI taxonomy): domain Eukaryota; kingdom Viridiplantae; phylum Streptophyta; class Magnoliopsida; order Poales; family Poaceae; genus Miscanthus; species Miscanthus floridulus. The sequence continues at coordinate 15,537 of NW_027096303.1, forward strand.
ATGGATCTGTGATCTCGTGATTGTCTGAAGGTACAAGAAAGCTGGAGGTAGAAGAAAGGTAGAGGTTGTTGGATCTTAATCTTATGGTGTAAAAAAATCATGTGTTGGAATTGTATAAAGCACATGATTGTAAAATAGACAGACTCTGTTAATATTAGGTATAGATGTCCTGATAAGTAGTGGGACAAAGCCCAAAGGAGGGTGTTAGAGTAGAGGAAGTACCGTGGCCGCAGCCCAGCTGTGTGCGGCCCAGTGTAATCGGTGACCAGCGTGGTTATATAAGCTGGCGTAGCTGTAGAGTCTGGCTCTGGCATGAACGATATGTAACCGATTCCAACTGAATACTGAAACCCCATGGAATCTTGTCATATTCATCTCCATTCTTTCTCTGCGTGTGCTTTCCCTGTCACAAATCTACACATAATAGATATCTATGCGTAGTAAAAGATATATCTAAAATATTAGAACGCCTTACAATTTGAAATGAAGGGAGTATTTAAACATCACATAATTGTAATGGAGGGCCATGCAGGACCTTATTGACAAAAGGACACCAACATATACTACTACTACAGAAGCATTAGTGAAGCACTTTTGTATAGGTGGTAAAATAACTATTTGCAGAGGCATTTGTCACGAACACCTCTATTCAAGTCTATCTTCTATGTAGAAATATATGATTTTTAGAGGCAAACATCCGGCCATCTCCAAAGATTGATAACCTAATTTTGAAAAGCCTCTAAAACGTGAACATGTGCATGCAGTCCAAGGGTTCAAACTCGAGACCTTAAGGCTCGTGTGAGCCTCCCCTTACCACTACACCATAAGGTCATTGGTGATCAAACGTAAGATTCTATCCTTTTGGTATTAACTATTTAAATCATGTATTAACTATTTCAGCCACTAAATGACTTCAAATGAAAATTGTTTGGACTACAAAGTTTGAGATCTCGTTGAGTGCTATAGCTTTTATTTAGGACATCTTTTCATCCAAGTTCATTTGAAAAAAATAAAATTTTGATTTTAAATTAAAACCTAAAAGTTTTAAACATAATTTTGGGATCCTAATTGATTTAAACGAAAAATTTACCTACAAAAGCTACAACTTTGATTAAAATTTATCTTTATCTAACTTAATTTGAAAAAATTTATGAATTATTATGTTGCACCTATTTTTAAAGGTAGACTATATTTGGCCGCCCTAGAACCAACAAGGAAACACAGCGGCCGCCAAAAAGGAAAGGGCTTTGCCCCTCGCGGCCGCCTAGGGCCCCTCTCCTTCCTCTCCGGTGCATCTGCTGGTGGTGAGAAGGAGAGGGGACCCACCACTCTTTTTCGCAATTTTATATCTAGTTTGCTTATGGTTTATCTCTAATAAATCTACCGGCAAAATCTGATGATTTTCGTCAGGATCTTATTACCTGCGATAACTTTAGTGATTGCCACGACGAGATCGTCGTTGCATATGTCGATTTTATCGGTAGGCGGCCAATTTGTGGCCATTATCAGAAATGGGAGGGGTGCCCTGGGCACTCCCAACGAGAACAATTACCCTGGGTCATCGATCTCATCATCGATGATCGCGGAGAGAAAATCAAGATTTGAAGGTAATGATTTGCATCCTATGCTATACGCAACGATGCAATTGCCGATATTCTTTCATTGATTCAGATATGTTTTGGACTGGCTTTAGAACGTTGGATCTTGTGGCATGTCCAACATTTTGGGGTTGATCATTGGATTCGGCATAAAGACTGCACTCTGGCTTCGATGTTCAACAAGACTGTATTCATAAAAAAAATGCCACTAGGAAGAAGACAATGAAAGAATCTAGATAGACTATTGTACGTTTTTCATTTTAGATTTTTTTCATATGTAATTTGGGAATATTGTGCTGAGTTTTAATATAATTCCTCCTTCCCTTCAAAAAAAGGGTAAACTATATTTCCAGCCGCCTGAAAATCGATTCCTAGAGGCGTTCCATCTCTGAAATTAGTTTTTAGAGATGGTTCTTGATATAACTATTTCTAAAAAATATGCTTTAAAAAAGCATTTGTTGGGTTCATAAACCCAGGGTCCCCAATGGGCCCGCTTCCCAGTGAAAACTCGGCCCAGTAGACGGCGTAGCAACAACACGTGCCTCCCGGGCCAGCCCAGTTACCTAACGACCAGCCGGGAAAGAGATCCGGTCTCCGATCGGAAAGCTTGGCCAAGGAGGAGATATAGTCCTACTCCGACCTCCTTTTCCAACCGGGAATACACTAGACCTCCGCTCGTGATTCTTCCTCTACCGACACGGTCGAAGCCGACCGGGAATGACCGACCAGGGATGCCCGCTCGATAAGGACCCAAGGATCAAACGGAGCAAATAAGGTAAGGCGCTCAAGTCAACCGCAATACCAAGGACCGTACCCTGCCATACCCTACACACCTACAGAGTAGTGCCGCCAGGCCATGCTAGACGGGTACTATGCAACCTTCCAGGCTTATCAGAACCCAAACAGTGTTGTAGGCGCCGACATTTGCCTTACTGTATTATAGGCGCCGACATTTATCATACTAGACGAACACAGTAAAACCTGCCAGATGCGTCTGGGCGTGAACAGTATTATGGGCGTCGACAATCGTCTTGTACCGATGGCGTGAGCAACAAGACTAGGTAGCACACGTACACTCTCTCTCTTTCTCTCTAACTTGTAAGGCCATCCCCGTCACCTATAAAAGGGGATGCACTCTCTCCCAATAGGGACGTTCGTTCAGACTCTCTCTGGCTGGATTTAGACAATCTGAGCATTTGAATAGCTCCATAGCTCTTGAACTCTAAAGCTACACAGAGCATACGCTCCAATACTTAACGCACGTTAGAGCTCCCATCACTCTCGGCCCTTCGGTTCAGAGTCCGACCGGACCTTTAACACCCCTTTCATATTCCCACTCGTTTGTAACCCCACAACAAACTTCGAGCACCTAGGCTCAGAAATAAAGTCACAGACCGACCGAAACTGGACATAGGGCACGTTGCCTGAACCAGTATAAATCATGTGTCATTGAGTACTAGGCCACATCCGATCACAACATATGGCAAAACTTTAAATATTTACTTGTTGGTCACTTTTCGCACCGACGGTTGGCGCGGTCTGTGGGGAGGACGCTGTGCGTTCATGCTTTTGGTCATCGGATGGCCCATCTTTCCACCATCTTCGACATGGCGGGCTCAAGTGATACGATTCGCTTTGGCTCGCTGGAGTTTCCCATGCTCTCACCTGTTGGGATGTGGGTTCCTTCCGTCTTCAAACCGCTCCAGACCTTACTCTTCGGACATCTAGACTTCATCGCCGACCAGCTCGGCGTACTCCGCCTCCACGAGGAGGCATCTATCACAGCGCCCACTGGAGGAGGAGCGCCCTCCGCCGGCCCCGGACCACTCAACGACCTCAACGTCGAAACACCTATGCTTCGCTTCAAGCCTATGCTAGGCTCAAACTCCATGGTGAGTAACATACATATTATTCTTTATTCACTATTTAACACCTTTCACCGACTCTCTGAAGGGACCCCGTTGTCTCCACCATGACTACCATGCGACTGGTTCCCCTATGGCTTCACGTCCCCTACGAACGCGTACTCATGGGGGCTCCGAAGGATGCTGACGCCGCCCCTCTCACATCCGATTCATGGGGATGGCGGGCTATGCTCCTGCCTCCTTTCATGACCTCATGGATGACGAGGTCGAAAGCGATGGCTCTAGCATCGGCGATGTCGCGGCACCTGGCCACCCTCTATCCCGGGAGTGCGCTATGGCGGACGCTCCGGGACAGCCATCGGTGGTAGCAGAGTCTCTACAGACTCACACCCCTCTGAACCCTCATGCGGAGGCCCTCGCACGTGCGTAGGAGCATGGTGAGGAGTTATGACAAAGACGACAGAGCTAGCCGCCACCTGCACTGACGCGCTTAGCGCAACACGCTGCGCCACATGCGCGTAACCCGGTGAGTGACGCCCGGGGTCACGCCCGTCAGGTCCAATGCAACATCCTAGATGGCGGGAACGACCCCCCTCAGTTCGCTAGAGCTGGCCAGAACATTGTTGTTGCGATGATGCTTCTACGCGGCCTCCCCGAGGAGCTGGCAATCCACTGGAACCTTCAGGCGCTGGTGGAGACCGCCGTCGTTCAATAGGTGGAGAGTTCCATGTCGTGACATCGGCTCACGGCCTCTTGCCCCATCGGGGGATAGGGGCCGCACCAGTCAAATCGCTCCATCCACTCACCACTATAGTTACTAGGAGTGGAGCAGGATGTCGCGGCTGCACCACAGCCCGACCCGGCGCCCGCTCCACACCGACCACCTGTGCATGAACGTCTCAGGCTGAACCATGACGGTCGCTGGGTCATCAACAATTGACGCCATGCCCGGCACGATGATGACGTCTATCAAGTGGGGCGAGAGCAGGCGGCGCGGATCTCAGCCTGGCCGTCGAGGAGTGTGGGGACACCCACTCTAGACATGGAGGCTGACCAAACGACTAGAGCCCTAGCCCGGACGGCCTAGGGCCATGGTGAAACGACCTGAATTCCGCGAAGGGAAATCCACAGAGTCGAAGTGTATTATGACCGTTGTAGATCATATTACCCAAATTTTAGTCGAATACCACATCTATACAACGATAATATCAGAGTACATAAAGTGCGAAATTACATAAATTATTACATCGCCGCATTGGCGGAATCAAAGGTAGCATTCATCTAGAACAGCTTGGAGATAAGATCGCCAAAACTCGAGCGTAGGAACGAACCCCTCAACCATCAAACTCCTCAGAGCTATACTCCTCAGCAGAACCTATGTGCCAAAGTTTATCAATACGATTTGTACTGGCCACTCCCACCCTATGAGCAATGCTTTGTGGAAATTGGAAGCAAGTTGGATATAATCAAAAGGAACCAATAAGGCTGGGGTTTCCTATGTATTAGCATATCAAGTATATAATAGTAGTTTGTCAAGTTTTTAACACCATTCACACACACATTCCACCCCCTTTTTCCATCCAGAGCCAGGTTTCGATCCTGGGATCGAAATACCACCATCTCCATATTATCACCATACCACCACCATACCATTGCTTAGTTGACAGGCCAACTCCCTCTCAGCACTGTCTCATGGCCTGTAGCCCCTGGCTACGATCGACACTCTCTCATGGGGGAAGAAGAGAAAGACTCATCTCGCTATCTAGTTTAAGCGAAACCCAGGAAAGGTCCATAGCCGACAAGTCGGCATATGTATCGATCGATCAACCATACACTCTGCAGAGGTTTTACATAACCACAAGATCTGCCTTATTCGCTGTCCATCGTCAACTGGGCTGATTCTGGCCGCTTGCTAGCCTAGGATAATGCCACTCTACCATTCAGCCCTGGTACACTCCAAGTCTAGACTGGGGTGGCTGAAACTGTGAGTCATGAGCCGGGTCCACAAGGTCTCCATGAAGTCTTGGAAGGGTGTGGGGGAAATCCTATATGCCCCGTACCTCCTTGCACTGTCCGCTATCAACCTAGCGGTAGTGGCAATATCCTACCAAGTAGTCCGGCCGTCCCGCACCATATAGGGCGAGTGGTACGTAAGGCTTCCTGGTGAGTCTGAGTACTAGTAAGTCCTTAGAGATGACCAAGCCAGAATGTCTTCATCAGGGTTTTACCGTGCCACCATAGCACCACCACCCCGGGCTCCTCCCATCATAGGTTCACACCCAGGGCCACCTCATATCACTATTTACCCACCACAGGTATCCATTCTAGGGGTGCCTAGGTAGCACCTCATGGCAAGACTTGCCCTAGGCTCATCGTATACTCCAACTTGGTTGACACAACCCTCACCCTCCACACACCCAAGTCACGCACGCAGCACTCTCCCCAAAGTCCAGATAACTCCAGTTTCCACCACTCATCAATATAGTATATATAAGCGTAGTAGAAATAATAAGCAGTGAAATATAGCAGCGAGCGTGTGACTAGCCTAACAGCAGGGTGAGCAGGGGTAAGGTTGCGTCAAGGTAAAGGCCATCAAGAAAGCATACTACCATGCAAGTCCTATCATAGTGTGAAAATAATGATAAAGTAAGGCAATAGCAGTTCTATATTAGCCATGCGTAATAGGTGCTATGAGATTGGGTGGGATGTGGCACCTTCAGTGTAGTTGTCTTTGTACTCCTCATGGTATTCTCGGTCCTCGTCCGTCTAGTTCTCCTCCGAGTCTACAAATGATCGCATTATAGTCGTGTTAGCGACGTCTATAGAATAGCACAAAGAAGCAATGAAAATTCAAAGGAGCCAAATGCACACAAACATGGGTCCATTGCGTAGAGCTCGATTTTTAGATGAATTTTGGTCCTGGTTTTATATTTTTCTGAGTTCATATGAATTAGTTATGAATTTCTGAAGTTTAAATCATTTCTGAAAATGGGAAAAAGGCTGAATTAATATCGTGCTGACACGTGTCACGCTCCTGTTGGTCCATGTGGCATGCTGACATCAGCATGACATCATCGTCTCGGTTCTAGTACTGACAGGTGGGGTCCCGCTGATGTCATCATGACGTCATCAGCTACTGACAGGTGGGACCAGGGGCTCTTGGGTCACTGACATGTGGGTCTGGTCAAAGTCAACGTCAAGTCAACAGGTGAGTCAATGGTCAATGGATCACAGTCACTGACTGGTGGGGCCAGAGCTGCTAATGTCAGCAGCTGACATTATCATGACGTCAGCATGACATCATCTCGGCTGTTTCATCCTCTGACAAGTGGGTCCCGCATGGCGGTGTCACTGCCATGTGGCCCCAGTCAACGGTCAATGTTGACTGGTCAATGGTCAATACAGGCTGGGCCTTGACTGGGCTGGTTGGGCCTGGATTTGGGCCAGGCTTGGCCCGCCATGTGGCACGCGTTGGTGCGGCCACGTCATGACCCTGGGCCTCTACTGGGCTCTGGTCCACCGATCCGGTGCATGGTGGACTGCGCGGTGTTGGTTCATGGACCGTAGACACGGTCTATGTAGTCTGGGTCCACCGATCCTTCTCCTCCATTTGGTTCACCAGGACCGGGTGCACGCGTACATGAACCAGGCGGGGAGAATTCCCCATCGTCCCCGACGCTCCCGCCGGCGGTGAGCTCACCGGTGAGCCTCTTGGGCGGTACTAGTGCGCGATTAAGGTAGGCAAAAGCGTCGCCAAGCCTCGGCGAGTGTAGTGGTGGGGTCAAGGTGGCGGCTGGGGCTTCCTAGGGTTTTGACTATGATGAACGGCGGCGTGGGTTCATCGGCGTGCATGGACAGGGCTACAGTGGTAGCGAGAGCCTAGTTGGAGGAGCGTGTGAGCTCCACGGTGCTTCTATGGCCATGGTGGGCGTGTTGAAGGAGCTCCTGGTGCTCCCAGTGGCTCTAGCCACGGTGGTGGGGACAAAGCGGAGGCGGTGGCGCTCCGACGAGGTGCGGTGCGGCAACGTAGGGCTCCGGTGGGCTTCTTCCTCGGCTAATGTGAGCGCGGTGTGTCTCTCGTCATGGCGGAGCCAGTCAGGGTGTCAACATCGCCTTTATCATGACGTAGAAGACGCGGTGGTCTCACCATGGTTGTGCTCTCGGCCATGGTGAGCGTGCCCATGCATGTGCGCTCCTGCTCTGATGTACAACGTCATGGCTGGGGTTCTCCTTTTGGCTGATGGCAGCGCGCACGGCGCGTCCTGGGTCTCGGCAAGCATGGCCATGGCGGTCTCCCTAGCTAACCAGTTGGGCTAGGCTGGAGCTCGAAGCTTCAGCAAGGTTTCGATCATGGTGGTACACATTCCATTTGGCTAGGGAGCTGGTCTCAACAAGATGGCTCACCGTGGAGAGCTCGAAGGTGATGGTGGTGGTGCGGTGTCGACGGTGTGTAGCAGAGCCGAGCTGGGACAGAGGTACTCACCGTCTTCCGCATCGGCGGCTCCTCCCTTCTTGCTCCGGCAGCGGCATCCTTCTTCGTGCCTCTCCTTCTCCTCTCGTCCCTTGACTTAGTGTGTTGGTGCGAACCGCACGGCGGCAGTGAGGTGTGGTGAGGTGCTAGGGTTCTGGGCTCCTCCTTTTATAGGCGAAGCTCTAGGCTTCTCCAATGGCGGTTGACCGAGCGGCGGTGATGCGCGATGCGCATCAGATGGCTCACGAGCGCGGGGCAGTTGTCATGGGGGTCGCTGAGCGCTACACCAAGGGGACAGGGTCATGCTCTTTGCGTGACCCCAGGCCCATGCCTGCTGCTCCGGTCGGTTCCCGGTCGAGGGAGAGGTCGGCGTGGGGAGGAAGAAGACCCTGTTGCTGTGTGACTGACGACGAGGGCCCACCCGTCAGTTTGTCCTAGAGCGGGGAAGGCTGCAGCTGCTGCGCTGTGCTGCTGGGCCACGGTGTTGGGCCGGCCCGCTTTGGCTAGCGCACGGGGGAGTGAGAGGGAGGGGCCCTCGGCTGGGCTGGGCAGGCCGTTTGGGCCGAAATGGCCTTTGCCATTTTCTGGTATTTCTTGAAGGCTTTTCTATTTTCTATTTTCAGCAATTAATTACTAAGTCAAGGTTTAGTCAAAGTGTCTTAGGTTTTATTAGCTTGATGGTGGTTTACAAGGGTCATACATGGTGGTTTTTACCTTTCCCATATATTAGGGATATTATTGACTATTTTTGTTATGCAAAAATAGTTGTGGTTTTTATTAAGGCATTTTTTTTCAAAATCTGGATATTGATTTAATTCAAGGAATTTAAAAATTGTTATGAGGGTTTATTTACTCATCACATAAATCAATAAAATCCAAATCACATATTGAATTAAGATGCATGCAAGATTCTATTTCATGGGAGTTTCAAATACACATGTGACAATGCATCATGCTCTGCTTATGATATAACCTAGTTGGGTTGCACCTAATGCAAAACTAGGGTTTGGGTTCCACACATGTCACTTAACAATACATAGGTTTTTAAACAAAAATTTTTCAGTTGGAATTTTTGGTGTGTGGATTTTTGGGTTGTTACAGTCCTACCCCCTTAACAGAATCTCATCCCCGAGATTAAAGCAGAATGTACCCTTCGAAGAGATAAGGATATTGTAGCCAGAGGTCAGACTCTTTCTCCCATGTTGCTTCCCTCTCAGTGTGATTGCTCCATTGGATCTTGCACATAGGAATAGTTTTGCTTCGGGTCTCTTTGGTATCTCTACCCAGAATTCAGATAGGATGTTCTTTGTACTCAAGAGTATCTTGAATGTCAAGTGTATCAGTTGGAACTACTTCATCGGGCACTCTCAAACACTTGCATAGCTGTGAGACATGGAATATGGGATGTACACCTACCAATTCCTCGGGTAGCTCAAGTTTGTAGGCGAGCTTTCCAATCCTCTTGCAGATCTTGTATGGGCCAACAAATCTAGGGGCAAGCTTTCCTTTCACATGGAATCTGATAGTTCCACGTAGCGGGGATACCTTGAGATAGACAAAATCTCCCACATTGAACTCAAATTCTCTTCTTCTTTTGTCAGCATAGCTCTTGTATCGACTTTGAGCAATCCTCAAATTCTCCTTCACTTGAGCAACTCCTTCTGCATCTTGGATCTTAGCGGAATCAAAGAATGATCTTTCACTCGGTTGAGACCACATCAAAGGTGTCTTACAAGGTCTGCCATACAGAGCTTCGAACAGCGACATCTTGATGCTGGCTTGGTAGCTATTATTGTAAGAGAATTCTACATAGGGTAGGCATTTCTCCCAATCAGAGCCATAATTTAGTACACTAGCGCGGAGCATGTCTTCTAAGATCTGATTTACTCGTTCAGTCTGTCCATCTATCTGTGGGTGATAAGCGGTACTGAAATCAAGTTTGGTTCCGATGGACTTGTGCAGAGCTTCCTAGAATCGAGACATAAACTGAGGACCACGATCAGATACAATATTAGAGGGGGCTCCATGCAGTCTGAGGATATGCTCAACATATAGATCTGCTAACTTTTTGGCATCGGTCTTGGTTTTAATGGGTACAAAGTGAGCAACCTTGGTCAAACGATCTACAATCACCCAAATGGAATCATTGCCTTTCTGTGAATGGGGCAACCCGACTATGAAATCCATGGATATGCTCTCCCATTTCCACTTGGGAACGTCAAGAGGCTTCAGCAATCCTACAGGCCTTTGATGTTCAGCCTTGACTCTATTACAGGTGTCACATCGTGCCACATGTCCCGCAATGTCTGTCTTTATGCCTTTCCACCAAAAGTGTTTCTTCAAGTCTTGATACATCTTTGAACCTCTAGGGTGAATATAGTACTTAGAATCATGAGCTTCTGATAGAATTTCCTCTCGTAGTGCTAGATCAGAAGGTACACAGATTCTATCCTTGAACCAGATGGTTCCTTGTTCATCTTCATGGTGGTTGGTCTTGTAGCCTAGTTTCATCAGACCACGGAGATACCCAATTTCTTCATAATTTTTCTGAGCTTGACGAATGCGATCTATGAGATCATACTATATGTGGAGCTCATTCAACAAGCCATGCAGTAGTATCTCAAGTTGGAAATCATCAATCTCTTCCTTGAGTTCAGGTGGAACGGATTCTATGATCAAGGTGTGACAGTAGCTCTTGCGACTGAGGGCATCTGCAACTCTATTAGCTTTTCCCGGATGATAGTGAATTTCTAGGTCATAGTCCTTGATCAACTCTAGCCATCGGCGTTGTCTCATATTCAGATCTTCCTGAGTGAAAAAGTACTTCAAGCTCTTGTGATCAGTATAGATATCACACTTGTTGCCTATCAAGTAGTGCCTCTAGATCTTCAATGCATGCACAACTGCTGCTAACTCAAGATCATGAGTGGGGTAACGGTTCTCGTGTTCTTTCAACTATCGAGAAGCATAAGCTATCACTCTCCCACCTTGCATAAATACACAGCCAAGTCCTTGACGGGATGCATCACAGTAGACCATGAAGTCTTTACTGATATCAGGCAATGCTAGCACAGGAGTTGTGGTAAGCTTCTGTTTCAATTCCTGGAAGCTTCGCTCGCACTCGGGCGTCCATTCAAATTCCTTGGTCTTCTTCAGAAGGTTGGTCATCGGACGGGCTATCTTAGAGAAGTTTTCAATGAATCGACGATAATATCCAGCCAATCCCAAGAAACTTCTGACTTCTGTCACATTACGGGGTTGATCCCACTCTTTTATAGCTTCAATCTTGGCTGGGTCAACTATGACACCTTCAGCTGATAGTATATGGCCTAGGAAGGCAACTTTCTGTAGCCAAAATTCGCATTTGCTAAACTTTGCATAGAGCTGATGTTGGGCTAGTTTCTCAAGCACAGTTCTCAGATGATGTTCATGTTCTTCAGCGGTGGGTGAATAGACAAGGATGTCATCAATGAATACTACCATGAACTTATCCAGTTCATCCATGAAAACCTTATTCATCATGTTCATGAAGTATGCGGGAGCATTCGTGAGTCCAAAGGACACCACAGTGAACTCAAACTTGGAGAAATACTTGGCACCTCTGAGCTGGTCAAGCAGATCATCAATTCTTGGCAGAGGGTACTTGTTCTTGATGGTGACTGCGTTCAAGTTCCGGTAATCAATGCACATTCTCATCGAGCCATCCTTCTTCTTAATAAACAGAATAGGGGATCCCTAGGGTGAAGCACTGGGTCTGATATACCCCTTCGAGATGAGCTCATCAAGCTGTTTCTTGAGCTCGGCTAGTTCATCAACTGACATGAGATAGGGTCTCTTGGCAATGGGTCCTGTTCCTGGCAAAAGATCAATGATGAACTCTACATCATGGTCTGGTGGTGTCGACAGAATATCATCGGTAGTCCTCCGAGGGGTATCCCACGAAGGTAGATTGATCGGCAGAGGAGCGTGTAATCAAGAACAAGAAGGCAATAGAGACACATAAGTTATACAGGTTCAGGCCGTCTGTATGATGTAATACCTTACTCCTATGGTCTGTTGGTTTGTATTAGCTATTATATGATTTGCCATGATTTTGTAGGGGGTCCCTGCCCGCCTTATATAGTCCGGGGGCAGGGTTACAAGTCAGTTAGATCTTAGAGATAACCGAAAAGTAATAACAGATTACAAGAATCATGGGATCGTACGTATCCTAACAGATCTCGTAACATCTTCAGGATATCCTCCCCATGTCTTGCGGGAGGCGCCGAGCAGAATCATGCCCCACAAGACTTCTTCTCGTGGGCTGGGCCACCCCTGGAGGCGTAGCCCATGTGGTCTATCATGGGTATCCAGGGTCGTACCCCCCATAGCTAGTCCCCGAGCGCCTTGTACCCATTGTGCAACGCCGTCTTGAGCTTTTCCGAGTAGGTGCAAACCAAAACCGAGCTGTCCAGATCATGGTCCGACCACCATAATGAATCGCCGAGCAGTTGTGAGCAGCTGCTGAGCAGCGTGCAACACCACCGAGCAGTGTGTTCCGAGCACGGCTTGACATAAGGGTGTAAGGAGCTCAAGTCCAGCATTGAAAATTTATGCACGGTAAAACTAAGTGTGCCCACTTAGAGTTCGACCATGAGGGAAAAGATAACCTTTTTTAGATCTTGTAGAGGCTCAGAGTCTTTCAGAAAAAACAAAACACATTCACCGCAAGGTGAAGTGTGCCCACTTAGTCCCCGAGCCTGACAGTAGGTGACATAGTCATGTGGTGCCAGGGTCAGAAAGTAGTAAACCAGCCGAGTAGGTAGCCAGTCCCTGAGCGTAGCCTCGAGATGAAAAACAAACACATTCACCACATGGTGAAGTGTGCCCACTTAGTCCATGAGCCTGACAGTAGGTGACGTAGTCACGTGGTGCCAGGGTCAGAAATGTAGAAATAACAAAAACCAACCGAGCAGACAGCCAGTCCCTGTGTTTCAGGCGAAGATATCGGATAAATCAAACCGTGGAGAAAAAATCGAAGTAATGGCTGTACAGTAACGGTTACTGAGCCTCATTAAATTGCGGAGAAATCAGCGATTATTTGGCGGCGATAAATGAGTGACATGGGCTGCTGTTGCGTGATAGCCCAAGTTGCGGCCCATGAAACCACGTTGGAGAAGTCGAAGTAGCACTGATCGCGGGAATGGTTTCCCAAAAACCCTCAGATGCAAAGTAGGGTGGGGAAAGTGCTTTATAACCGCGCCGCCACATACCTCGCCGCCTACCTCTACCTTTCTGCCCTGTTTCCTTCCTTCGCAATCCCTGCGCTCCACATTCTGTACCAACGCGAGCACTCGCCTCCAATCTAGGACCAAACCGAAAAGAATGGCGCCGAAAAAAGGAGCCACAAAGCCAAGGAAGGCAGCCATCGGAGCCAGCCACGACGAGGAGTGGGTGCCATCGAAGACGGGGGCGGCGGATCTCAACATAATGGTGGCGGCGAGCGTTCTCCTAGACCACCTCACTGCCGGATGGCGGACGGCTAGTGGTGAGCCCTTTCCAACACCTCATACTGACGAGGCAGTAGTATTTGAAGATTATTTCTGGCGAGGATTAGGGTTTCCTGTCCACCCCTTTCTGAGGGATCTTATGGAGTTTTGGGCGATTAGCCTCTGCAATCTGCACCCCAACACCATACTGCATGTGTCGATCTTTATCCATTTCTGCGAGGCATTTCTTGGTGTTCTTCCACACTTCAACCTCTTTAGGCACCTGTTCTATCTGAAGAAGAAAGGGGGTAGCAGTTCTAAGGTGGTTGGCGGCATGTACCTGCAGTTCAGGGATGGGATGGCCAGCGAATACATCAGCGTATCCCTAAACACCTCCCTGAAAGGTTGGAACGCTAGATGGTTCTACATCAAACAAAGTCACCCAATAATTCGATGCGACGTCCACCACATCACAGTGAACCATAGTAGCTGGTCAGAGAGACCCAACAGTGTTGACATGGAACAAGTGATGGAGCTTCTTAACTTGATTAAGGGCATGGAGATTAGGCGTGAACTGGTTGTAGCTAGCTTCATAGTGCGCCGCATCCAGCCCTACAAAGAGAGGGCCCACCCGGCGTTCAACTACAAAGGTGACAACGACGGTGCCTAGGAAAGCATAGACCAGCTGTCGAAGAAAGAAGTAATAGACTGAGCCATGGACCTATTCACTGCCAACGTCTCATTCAGCTGGCCACAAGGAACGAAGGCCTTCAACTGCACCAATCCACCTCCTCAGGTAACCATTTCATTTTGCATTGATCAGGCATCGATTCCCGAGCAAAGGACTGACTTACTTATGTAAAGATCCATTCACAGGATAGGGCAATATACTTTTCAAGCGTGCCGAGAGCTGATTGGCCAAAAGGAGTAGACATTCGGCGGCCGCTTCAGCCTGAAGAGGAGGAGCCGAGCACCTCGTCAGATAATCCATCCCCGGTATCAGAGAAAATCCATGGTAAAAGACCAGCGGTAGATGAGCTGGTCCAAAAAAGGAGGAAAATCACAGGCTCCACTACACACAAATCAGGCGGCATCTCGCTTGGTGATGACCGAACTGGTCGACCGCGAAGGACTGTAGTGCTGGAGTGGTCTGACGATGATGAAAACCAGACAACGCATCCGCCGAGCATGAAGGAGCCATCGAATTGCGGAGAAGTCCCCGAGCAGCAAGCAAGGGAGAGTCATGCGCAGGCAACGACGGAAGTCCTGGCGGTGCAGACGACCGGAGTCCCCGAGCAACAAGGGGGAATAACCATAGAGCAGCACACAGAGGAGGCTCTGGGGCACCAAGCAGAGTAGCAGCCTACTGTAGAAGAGCAGGAACTCTCCCATTAGGTAGACCAAGCAGCAGTGCCTGGGGGATCATGCAGGCATCGCTAGTTCAAGAAATTGAATAAGAAGACCAAACCGTAAGTATCTTTGTCTTGGAGTAATAATATTGTTCCTTGATTTCCTTTTGGGTACTGGCAGGCCGACATTACGCAGGGCAACACCGAGGACCGGACCCTCAGTAGGGACAATGCCGACTGCTCCCATCCGGGAGTCCCTGAGTGCTCGACAAACAGAGGATGGGTCAGCCGCCGCTGCCAGCGGTCTTGGCGACGGTGAATCATTAGCGCACACAACAGGTGCGTCGGCGATGGTGACCGAGGCTGCGATTGAAAACGTCGGCACTTTGGAAGCGGAAGCTGCAGCTGTTGTTGATGTGCTAGAGGCTAAGGAGGCAACTCCATCAATGGCCGAGGAGCAACTTGCACCACCCGCAGCGATGTCAGGAGTGGTCGGAGCAGCTGTCCGACCACAGAGTCCCCTAGTGGTGCCTCGAGCGACGGCGGAGGAGGACGAGGTTGTGGAGATCGAGCGTGCCACACCTAAACCCCAGTCCATCCGTATTCTTCGAAAACACGAGGAAGAGGTAATAGTTGTCGAGGAAGAAAACTCCACCAGGGAGATAAAGAGGTTGAAATCCGCTGTTGCTGGTGTTATGACTCAAATGGAGGTGAGTACCGTGCCTGAAATACTGATATATGTTGTTGGAGACCAAAGTTTATCACTAGCATTATTCATCTATATGGGATAGCTCAAACAGCCGAGCAACGGCACCAACTGATGAAGAGGATGGAGCCCCTCGCCGAGGAGAACAAGAAACTCCGGGAGGCGTTAAATCTTTCGGAAAAGAGTATTAAGAGGGCCCAGCGCGAGCGAGACCTTGCGAAGTCTAACTCGTGGGACCTAGAACATCAGAATGGGGTTCTGTCCGAGCAACTAACAGCTGCATTCGAGTAGCTGAAGAAGAAATCCAAGCAACAGGCGATTGTATCCGAGGAGCTAAAAAATATGTCCGAGCAATTGGGCAAGAAAAATGGAGAGCTCAAAAGTAAATCCGAGCAGTTTGATTAGAAGTGCAAACAGTTCGAGAATGTATCCAAGCAGAAATCCGGTATGCTTTATCAGCGAATGTACTTTGCAGTAGTTGGCCATCCATTTTTTTGATAATTGTTTTGCTTGCAGAGCGAGATGCACAACTCAGCCAGCTATGCCACACCGTCGAGCAAATCCAACAAGATAAAGCAAAAGAGTCAGAGCGAGCAAATAAACTGGCCAAAGAACTGAAAGGTAGATACCCCCTGATCGGAAGTAATGTTTTAGTACTTTTCTGGCATGACGAACCATTGCAATGCTTGTAGATTACCGCCATAAAGCCAAGGCATAGTTCGATGTGCTGGTGCAGGAAGCCAAGGTCCAAAAAGACAACTTCAACACTGTAACCGCCGCAATAAAACCAGTACTCGACCGTGTCGATATGGAACCAGCACCTTGTCCTGACGGCAAGCAGCAAGGGTCAGATACCATCATCCAGAGGTGCAAGTCAGCGTGGGAGATTTTCAAAAACTTCAACCGCGATGTCGTTATGACCGCCACTACTCATGCCCTTGCGGTGGTTCGGTCCCACTACTCGACTGTCGATATCTAGTCGATAGGGGGCGGGTTCGCCGACGAGCTGAGTGATGCAGAAACCCAGCAGCTGGAGGATTATGTTGAAGATGCAGCAAAAATGCTTGTCAGCGATATAGACCTATTTGGCAAAATAGAAGGTGTTGGCGAAGCTTAACAAACTGCTCGGATATTATCACCTGTACCATTTGCTTTATTTGGCGATGAAGAATCATTGTATTAACAACCCGATGCAATTATGCGTAATATAAGCAGTCCAAGCAGTTAGTTTTCACTAAACTCTATGCCTTAGCTAGCCCGTAATCCATAACGCAGAGCGCGGAGCCCATGCACGTGTTGGAAAAACAAGCGTTACCAAAGAACCGTAGCCTACCGCCCAATACGTAGAGCACGGAGCCCATAGCACACGTAGGGGGATATTAGAGCCTTGGTGTTCTCCATAAAGATCAGAGCAAAACACATGCTGCCCAGCGGCCAATTTGAGTAATTTGGCGAGAAAAAGTATTTAAAGTGGCATCCGAGCAGTTAGTTCATGCCTGAAATCTAGGCCTTGACTAGCCCATAGCCCATAACGTCGAGCGCAAAGACCCTGACACGTGTAGGATGAACAGGCATGACCAAGGAACCACAGCCGACCAACCATAACGCAGAGCGTGGAGCCCCAGGCACGTGTAGGAAGGGATCGGAAACTGGGTCTTCTCCATAGAAAACAGTTCTCCAAAATGTGTGTTGTTCGACGATCGGCGAGCTATGTTAGGAGATTTGGAGAGCAAAATCGTCGTCGTTTTTAGGAGAAAAAATTATGTGATCCGGAGAAAACATAGTCAGCAATTTTTGGAGAAATCATGTTCGGCGATTTGGAGAAATCGTGTTCGGTGATTTTTGGAGTTAACGTGTTCGGCGATTTTTGGAGAAATCGTGTTCGGCAATTTTTGGAGAAATCATGTTCGGCGATTTTTGGAGTTAATGTGTTCGGCAATTTTTGGAGAAATCATGTTTGGCGATTTCGGCGTGCTTGGCGAGCGTATTGGAGATCATCATGGAGTGGCATATAGCCCGTTAACCGTAAGTGAAACTTATAATGGAGGAAAAAATGGAGGAAAATTATGGAGACCAGAACTTTATTAATCAGAAAGTAAAGAATACATATATGTGTTGTTTTAGGGATAGAAACGTATAAGGTGCTCGATGTGCCAGGAGTTAGGAACATCGATTCCATCTAAGTCACATAAGCGATAAGACCCTGGTCGAGTAACACTTTTGACGACGTAAGGGCCCTCCCAGGGAGAAGACAACTTGTGAAGCCCTTCGGTTTTTTGTTTCCTACGTAAGACGAGGTCGCCGATCACGAACGAACGACCTTTGACGTTGCGGTTGTAATACCTCCGCAAACCTTCGAGGTACTTGGCTGTGCGAACGCAAGTGATCAGACATTCTTCCTTAGCCCGATCAATGTCTTCTGTCCGAACAACTGAGGCTTGCTCTTCATCATAACTTTCTACTCTAGGTGCTAGGAAGGCAATATCCGCTGGAAGTATGGCCTCTGAGCCATAGACCAAAAAATATGGAGATACACCGGTACTGCGACTAGCTTGAGTGCGCAGTACCTAGACCACAGCTGGTAGTTCTTTGAGCCATCTGCCTGAATGCTTTTTTTCTTTCTGATAGAGCCTTTTTTTAGGGCGTCAAGGATCATACCATTAGCTCGCTCGACCTGGCCATTAGCTCTAGGATGATCAATGGAAATGTATTTAACGGAGATGCACCGGTCTTCGCAGAAGTCCCAAAAATGATGGCCGGTAAAAGTGGTCCTGAGGTCGGTGATGATGCTGTTTGGGAGACCAAATCTGTGCATGATGTCTTCAAAGAGTTCGACTGCTTTCTTTGCAGTAGCTGAGATGAGTGGTTTGTACTCAATCCACTTGGAGCACTTATCAATGGCAACATACACATACCGGAAACCTCCTGGCGCTGGCTTGAAAGGCCCAATCATATCCAGTCCCCAGCATGCGAATGGCTAGGAAGCTGGAATGGTCTATAGTTCTTGTGCCAGTACATGTATTTGCTTGGCAAAGAACTGGCAACCCTCACATCATCGAACGAGATCTTCTACATCGGAGACGGCCGTGGGCCAGTAAAAACCTGCTCAGAAAGCTTTGCCGACCAGTGTTCTCGAAGCCACGTGATTGCCATAGGAACCAGAATTTCAGAAAGTAGCTTCACACCGTCGTCTTGGATGATGCAGTTCTGCAGTATCCCTTCCTTGGCACTTTTCCTCATCAGGTTACCGTCGACCAGCATGTAATGGTTACTTTGGCGAATTAGACATTTGGTTTCGATCTTGTCGGCGGGTACTTTGTCGATGGTGAGGTATTTGATGAACTGCTCCCTCCAATCGGCGACCGGCGAAGGTACCGCAAGTACCAACTGCTCGGCAGGGGGTACTTCTTCAACTTCCTTCTCTTCTTTAATGGATGGTGCCAGGAGGTCTTGAACGAAAACCCCCGGTGGAACCGCGGCGCGAGAAGATCCTATCTTGGAGAGCTGGTCGGCAGGTTGGTTTTGATCTTGTACCACGTGGTGGTACTTGATACCATAGAATTCCCCTTCGAGCTTCCTGATTTCGGCGCAGTATGCATCCATTTTCTCACTGGAACATGACCAATCTTTATTGAGCTGGTAGATAACCAGCGTGGAATCCCCATACACCATGAGGCATTTTACGCTGAGCTCGACAGCTATACGGAGACCATGGAGACATGCTTCATATTCCGCGGCATTGTTGGAGGCCGGAAAATGTATGCGAAGAACATATCGGAGTTTATCCTTGGTCGGCGTGATGAACAGAATGCCCGCACTAGCACCGTTGATGTTAAGGGTGCCATCGAAGTACATCACCCAGTGCTCGGGGCAAGTGGTAGCAATGGGTTCTTAGATCTCGGTCCACTCAGCGATGAAATCAGCAAGCGCCTGTGACTTAACAGTTGGTCTGCTTCTGAAGTCAATGGAGTAAGTGCCGAGCTCAACAGCCCACTTGATGATACAATCATTGGCCTCTTTGTTGCAGAGAATATCCCCTAGAGGGAACTCGGTGACCACGGCGATCTTGTAGTATTTGAAGTAATGTCGGAGCTTGCGTGAGGTAATCAAAATTACATATAACAGCTTTTGCACCTGAGGATAACAAGTTTTGGGCTCATTAAGTACCTCGCTGATGAAATAGACTAGACGTTGCACCTTGTAGGTGTGTCCAGTTTCCTCACGTTCGACGACAATAGCCATACTGACAACGCGAGAAGTGGCGGCGATGTAGATCAGCAGAGTTTCATCTGGTCGTGGCGCTGTCATGATTGGAGGTTTTGTTAAAAACAACTTGAGCTGCTCGAAAGCTATGTCTGCCTCCTCTGACCAAGAAAAAAGCTCAGAATCCTTGAGGAGCTTGAAGAAAGGTAGCCCTTTTTCACCGAGGCGTGAGATAAAATGGCTTAACACAGCCATGCAGCCTGTAAGCTTCTGTATATCCTTGACACATGTCGGCCGTTTCATGTTGGTGATGGTAGAGACCTTGTCAGGGTTTGGTTTGATGCCCCGAGCGCTAACGATGTAGCCTAGCAGGATACCGGATGGAACTCCAAAGATGCACTTTGAAGGGTTCAGCTTCCATCGGTATTTGTTCAGGTTGGAGAAAGTTTCTTCAAGGTCAGCGATAAGATTTTTGGCGGTTTTAGTCTTGATGACCATGTCGTCGATGTAGGCTTCAATGTTGTGGCCGATCTATTAGTCGAGGCACGTCTAGATAGCCCTTTGGTAGGTCGCTCCAGCGTTCTTTAGTCCGAAGGACATAGTGGTGTAGCAGTATGCACCAAAAGGTGTGATGAACGACGTCTTGACCTGGTCTTCTTTCTTGAGGGAGATCTGATGATAGCCGAAGTAACAGTCAAGAAAGGAGAGCAACTCGCAGCCGGTGGTAGAGTCTACAACCTCATCTATCCAAGGTAGGCCAAAGGGGTCTTTAGGGCGGTGTTTGTTAAGATCAGTATAATCAACACACATTCTCCATTCTTTATTCTTTTTCCTAACAAGAATAGGATTAGCTAATCAATCTGGATGATACACTTCTTTTTATAAATCCAGCAGCTAAGAGCCGTTTTATTTCTACCCTAATGGCCTCCCTTTTGTCCGGCGCGAATCGGCGAAGTTTTTGCTTGATCGGTTTAGCAGTCGGCGAGACATTCAAGGAGTGCTCGATCTTCTCCCGCGGTACCCCCGGCATGTCTACAGGTTTCCAAGCAAACACATCGGCGTTGGTACGTAGGAAGGAGATGAGCGCGCTTTCCTATTTGGGGTCAAGGTGAGCCCTAATTTTCACCGTCTTGGAAGGGTCATCGAGGCCAAGGCCGATCTCCTTGACTTCCTTGGACTTGGCGGAGGCACGAGGAGTCTCTGGGATCTCCATGTCGTTAGCAGACGCCATCTTGGCTTCGACGACCACGCTAGACATCTAGATGGAGAGGTCGGTGGCTTCGGTGAGGGTGAGACTCTCTGTCAAAAAGGCGTAGGCGACGGAGAGGTTGGCCCGCAGAGATAGGACTCCTACGGGCGAAGGCATCTTCAACACCAAATACGCATAGTGCGGAACGGCCATGAACTTGGCCAGAGCCGGATGCCCCAGTATGGCATGGTAGGCGGTGTCGAAGTCGGCGACGTAGAAGTTGATATGCTCCACTCGGTAGTTGGTTGCCATGCCGAACTATACTAGTAAGGTAATCTCCCCAAGCGGTCTAGATGCCCTGCCAGGTACCATGCCCTAGAAGGAGGAGTCTGAGGGCGTGAGATCTATTGTCCCGAGGCTGAGCTCCCTTAGGGCCCCGGCGAAGAGTAGATTCAAAGCGCTCCCACCGTCGACAAGGACTTTTCTGAAGAGCACCTTCTGGACAGTCGCGTCGAGGATGAGGGGAAAATGCCCTGTGTAGGGTATGTCTGCCCACTGGTTGGTCCTACTGAAAGTGATGGGGACTTCGGACCACGGGCGATAGCTGGGGTTGACAGTAGTTTCCTCTGAAGCGACGGCGAGCACTCGTTAGGTGGCGAGCTTCCGTTCCCTTCTGCTCTCGTTGGAGGCGAAGCCCTCAAAGATGGTGGCGACCACCTTGTCATGGTCCTGGAAGGCATTGTTATTGTCCCTAGGTGGTCGGCGTCCTCCGTTCCTACCATTGTTGTCGTTGTACTTTTTGTCCTAGAACTCCATAGCCAAACCAAGGCAATCTTTCATCTTGTGTTTGGCGATCTTGTGCAAGGGGCATGGGCCATTGAGGATCTTCTTGTACTGCTCATCGTAATTACGCTTGGCGTGCGGCTCATTGACATTGGCAACAAAGTGGTCTGGTTGGCAGCGGCGATTCTGACCAGGTTTGAATCCATCTGGCCGATCACGTCCGCTGTCCTGATGAAAACTGCGGTCGTTGTAGCGGTGATCGTTGTGCTGTCGGTCGTCGGTGCGGTCATTATGGCAGTGAGGTGGGCGATTAGTGCCCGTGTCTTCATTAAAACGCACCTCCGCTTCCTCAGCGTCGGCGTACTGGTTGGCGGTTGTGATCATCTCGCCGATGACGGTAGGTGGCTTTCTGTTGAACTTAGAACAGAGTTCGCGGTGATGAAGTCCTCGGACGAAGGCGGTGATGACTTCAGCTTCCATGATGTTGGGAATAGAATTCCTCATCTCGGAGAAGCGTCTGATGTAGCTGCGGAGTAGTTCAGATGGCTTTTGGGTGATGCGGTTGAGATTGTGCTTGGTGCCCGGCCGCCTGCTTGTAGCCATTAAGCCATGTAGTTGTCGGTGAAGAATTTCTTCAGCTCTTCCCAAGATCCGATGGAGTCCGAGGCAAGGCTTGTGAACCAGCTCATGGCGGTAAGCGTGAGCATGACGGGGAGATAATTCGCCATGACGTTGGTGTCTCCTTTGGCGGTGCGGACGGTGGTGGCGTAAGCCTGCAGCCACTGAGTTGGGTTCATACTTCCTTCAAAGGGCTTGACCCCAGTGATTTTGAAACCACGGGGCCACTGGAGTGTTCGAAGCACCCTGGTGAATGTTGGGGGCCCTTCTGGGTTATTGGTGCCGATATCAGCAGTATTGCTAGCAACGATTAGCTCTAGAGCTGAGTTCGGATTACCGTACTCTCACTCGTACTCCTGGCGGCGTCGTACTTCATCTTCATGGCGCCCGAAGCGACATTGATCGATACGCTGTCGTGCATCCTGGAGGTTACTAAGGTGCACTCGGGCGTCCTATTCGACCTCTTGGTCATGCTGGCGATGATGCTCAGTGTGGTGGCCTCCAACTCCCCCCTAGGGAGGTAGTGACTGGTCGGCGAACCAGCTTTGACTGGGGCGGCGATTGGATCTAGGAGCGGCAGATCGGTGAATCGCGCTTGTGGAGCATGAAGGTCTCTGAACCTCTCAGATCTCATTAGGTTGATAGTGTGTCGCTTTAAGCATAGCGGCAACCTTGGCGAGCTCGGGCATCTGCGGGAGGTGTGCAAGCTAGTTGGCGGCCACCGCCAGATTGGCGCGCGGAGTCTTGAAGACATCGTGGCTGTCAACGCGGAGGAATTCTTCATCGAGGTTGCGATGGAGGGGCCTTCCTTGCGAGTCGAACAGGTTATCACGAGCGGCCTTGGCCATCGCAAGGGCGCGCTCGTTATCATGGTGTTGCACATGGTTGATGTTCCTATTTTCACGGGCAGCACGTTCCTCAGTTGTTTCACCGTTCCAAGGGGGGCTGTCGATGCTGACGTTGAAGATTGTGCCACCCCAAAAAGGCAGGAGAGGGGGTTGCTCAGTGAAGGTCTCGGCGAGGGGCTCCGTGGAGCCTTGAGACTTAGAGTCTAGATTTTCCTCTAGGATAGTTTGGAGGGACGTTCGGGGATGCCGGCTGGCGTGCAGCATGTTGACGGTCGGTGGGAGCTGGTCGGTGATCTGGTCAGCGAATTTGCCCCTCAGGGCGTCCTGATATGTAGCGGCGGCTTTAGCGAGCCCGAAGGGCAGGGCGGCGAGCCCCAAAGCTTGCCGAGCACTGAGCACCAACAGATCGGGATTGGAAGGTGGTCGATGCTGAACGAGGGTGTCTAGAGCCGATTCAGCAATGGAGAGGCAATCGGCGAGTTTCAAGCCGACCCGATTGATGGACTTGATCAGATCGTCATTGTTGACATGCCTCCTCCGGTAGTGAGGAAGCAAGCAGCGAGTAGCTGATGAAGACGACCCCAGAAGTGGTTCCGAGATTGGATCTACAGTCGCAGGTGCAAGGTTGGCCGGCGCAGAACAGATCTGCACTGGCTTGAGAAGCTCTCCGACTCCGTCGGCGTTGATGACCCACGTGATGGATCCGATCGTGAAGACCTGGCCGGGCTACGGGAGGGACGAAGAGCCTACGGAAAAAGCCATCTTGTTTGACAAGGAAACAGCACGCACACCCCTACCTGGCGTGCCAACTGTCGATAGAATATCGTTGGCAGTCCTCCGAGGGGTATCCCATGAAGGTAGATTGATCGGCAGAGGAGCGTGTAATCAAGAACAAGAAGGCAATAGAGACATATGAGTTATATAGGTTCAGGCCATCTGTATGACATAATACCTTACTCCTGTAATCTGTTGGTTTGTATTAGCTATCGTATGATTTGTCGTGATTTTGTAGGGGGTCCCTGCCCGCCTTATATAGTCCAGGGGGCAGGGTTACAAGTTGGTTAGATCTGAGAGATAACCGGAAAGTAATAACAGATTACAAGAATCATGGGATCGTACGTATCTTAACAGATCTCATAACATCTTTAGGATTTTCTCCCCATGTCTTGCGGGAGGCGCCGAGCAGAATTGTGCCCCGCAAGGCTTCTTCTCATGGGCTGGGCCACCCCTAGAGGCGTAGCCCATGTGGTCTGTCGTGGGTATCTGGGGTCATACCCCCCATAGGTGGCATATCTGGTAATTCTTCAGGGAATACATTGGGATAGTCTCTGACCACAGGCACATCATGAACTGTCTTCTCCTCTTTTGTGATTCTGAACTAGCTTTAAGGGCACATAGGATAGAAATGGACTTCCCAGACTGGGATTCACATCTAATAACTTGGCCTGATGGGTGGGTCACTTGAACATATCTAGGTGAACATGATATGATACCTTGGTGAATGGTTAGCCAATCCATACCTAAGATGACATCTAGGCTCATGGAAGGTAATAGGGTTAGGTCGGCTTCAAAGATAAGACCCTCAATGGTAAGACTCACTCCCTTACAGATGTGGGTGCACTTTAGGTCTCCTAAAGGTGAGCTGGTTATGATAGGCTTTCCACGTGGGGTTACAGGCAGGTCATGCTCCCATGCAAACTTGGATGATATGTAAGAACAAGTTGCTCTAGAGTCAAATAGAACTGATGCAGTGTTGCCATTAACTAAAAACATACCATACACAACATCAGGGGCAGCCTATGCTTCCTCGGCATCCAGATGGTTGAGCTGTCCACGAGTAGCAGATCCCTTGAACTGAGACTTCTGAGCGGCTGAGTTCTGAGGGCACTCAGCGGCTTTGTGACCCGGTTGGCCACAAGCGAAGCAGGTCAAAGGCGCACCGCCTATAGGGGTTGGCGCGGGTGCCTTCCAGTTTCCAGTGCTTGGTGCAGAGCGGTTCTGTGCTGGGCGTTCATTCATCGAGCAAGGACGGTTGGAACGGTCCTGAGTGTTGCGGTCCTGAGCATAGCGGTCCTGGGTGTAACGATCCTGAGCATAGCGGTCCCGGGTGTAACGATCCTGAGTAGGGCGGGAGTATTTGGTGGTGTAGCCTCCACCACCCCTACTTGATCTAGGGTTGTCGTCCCTGTTGTGGCGAGAGCGTTCCCTGGATGGTGCATCTCTGCGGAACCTCTTGCGATCACGGCCATGGAAGGACTCCTTAGGCTTACGCTTCCTCTCCCTATACTCCTCTCTAGCTTTAGCATGGTCCTTCTCGATCTAGAAGCAGCGATCCACCAGAGCACGCAGCGTGCTACTCTCAATACCGCCAAACTTTAGCTTGATGTGTGGGTTAAGTCCCTTGCAGTAATAGTACAGCTTCTCCTTCTCAGAGTTCACAACATAGGAAGGTGCATAGCGTAGAAGGGTGGTGAAACGAGTAGTGTACTCAGTCACCCTGTCCTTTCCCATCTTGATGTTGCAGAACTCCTCAGCTTTGGCCTCCATGATACCCTTGGGAATGTGATACTCAGTGAATGCTTCGGCGAACTCATCCCACGAGATGTTGGCAGGGTCCTCATGGGAGTCACTGAAACTATCCCACCAGGCACGTGCTGCACCTGTGAGCTAGTGTGTGGCAGCTCCAACACACTCATCGTCAGTGAAGGTGGTGAGGTCGAGCTTCTTTTCCACCTCCTTGAGCCAGTCATCGGCTACAAGCGGGTCAAGGTCGGTGCCATCATAGGTAGGTGGCCTCAACTTCAGAAATCCCTCCAGCTTCCATTGGAAGTCATTCTGCTGACCTCCCTGGTGACGGTTTGCTCCATCAACAAGAGCGGCAAGGAGCTAGGTCTGCTGCGCCATCACTTCCGCCAGATTCGGTGGTGGTGGTGGCAGAATGTTCTCCTCAACAAGCGATGGGGTATTCTCTAGGTTGAAGGGTATCCCCCCACGTCCACGTCCATGGCCATGGCCATGGTTGTTGCCACCATGCCCCCCGTTTGGTTCAACTGGTTTGGGGGTGGGCACACGTCCACAGTTCATTAGGCGAGCAGATCGGCAGTTTGGCATCTGCAACATGGATCATAGGAATTTTTGTGTTTGTGCCATAAGTGCTTATAATTTAGTATGATTACATGATTTTGATGATTTAAAGAAAAACATTTATACTATCCAACACTCATTACAAAGAAGCAATAAGATCCATAAGATGCAATAAGATCCAAAACATTCATTACATGGGTTTTATTACGTAGCATCATCTCCAGTAGCTACACTTGAAGACTCGCGAGAATCGTACTATGCATAGTGTCTCATATTACATCTCATAAGGGGTACATCATGGGGTACAACTTATGGAAGCCACTGACATGACTCATGACCACGCAGGGTCATCTACTCTAACTCGTACACCGCAGCTGGGATACGACGGTTCTCGATCTCGATCTCCTCATCAGACTTGTGAAGTCGGGACACGTACTTCAAGGCCTCGGTGAGCTCCTCAGTAGGCTAGGCTCTAGGTAGGGTAGGGCAGGCGTCTAGGTTGAGGTGAGTTGGGGCTAACTCAAACTCATCTATCCTAGGCTTCGTCTTGCTGCGAATCCCCTTAGGTAGCTGATCCCACATACCCTTCATCTCCCTGAGGCGCTTCTTGTCAGACTTCTTCCAAGCCTGCCAAGTCCTCTCACACTTGTCTTGTAGGTACTCATTCTGCCTGAGTGCCTCGATCAGGTGACCCTGGTTGTGAACGGCCTTCTTCCTGAACTCCTCTAGCTCCTGAGTCATGGTCTTGTTCTGAGATTGGATTTTTAGCATATCAATCCCCTTAGACCTCTCTCTGTCTCCTCTGCGGTTGAACTCGGCCTTCTTGTCATCCAACTCTCTTTGCAACTCCAAGACCTTGCTATCGAGGTAGCAGTTCTGTTGCCTAGGTCAGCGGCTTTGTCCTGTAAGTCAGCAACCTCGGCTCTGTGGACTTCTTCACGACAGTTGAGCTTGTCCTATAGCTTGGCAACTATCTCAAGCAGACTAGCTCGCTCCTATGCTCCCTGTGAGTCTCGCTCCTAGTACTCCCATAGAAGGGCCTGGTCCTGACATCTCCTCTGCTCAAGCTAGGTCATGTACCTATCCTGTTCTAGTAGGTGGATAGCCGAGATGCGAAGGCATCTGTCCTCCTCGGCAAAAATAACTCTGCCGGCTATGAAACTCTGCTCACTAGGGGTAAGGCTGAGGTCGAGGGCCTAGGGAAGTAGACGGAACTCTATCGTCTTTAGGTGCTTGTAGTGGTCCCTCATCACTCTGCGAAGTGCCTTGTGTGAGATAGCTCGTAGTCCCTCCTCAACCGTGTCCTCTATAGTCAACTCGGTGAAAGCTGGAACAGAAGGTAAGGTAGTGCTAGCTGGGAACTCAACTGAGGTGATAATCGGTCCTTCGATTCCTCCTTCCTGAGCTAACTTCTCGGTGCAGGTGACCTTGACAAGCTCATCAGGGACTCCTAACATGATGAGAACTTGGCAGAGGGTCTGTGCAAAACCCCTGAGCTCACGTAGGTCGAAGGTAAGCTTGGCATGGTCTAGAGGTAGCGGTCCTAGAGGCGGTCATTCGACATTCATTGTCATCTGCATGTTTTAAGGAAACATGTGTTAGCAGATCAATAAATAGATAAGCCTTGCATAAAAGTAAATGCAGGGTCGGTATATAACCGAAAGAAGGGCTGTTCACATCCTATTTCATCGTCCATTTCTGAGGGTTTCGTCCTAGGGTCAAGTATGGCTCTGATACCAACTGAAACGACCTGATTTCCATGAAGGGAAATCCATAGAGTCAAAGTGTATTATGACCATTGTAGATCATATTACCCAAATTCCAGTCGAATACCACATCCATACAATGATAATATCATAGTACAT
This sequence comes from Miscanthus floridulus, assembly GCF_019320115.1. Taxonomy (NCBI): domain Eukaryota; kingdom Viridiplantae; phylum Streptophyta; class Magnoliopsida; order Poales; family Poaceae; genus Miscanthus; species Miscanthus floridulus. Next base: position 43,584 of record NW_027096303.1, read on the forward strand.
AAAGTGCGGAATTACATAAATTATTACATCACCGCATTGGCGGAATCAAAGGTAGCATTCATCTAGAACAGCTTAGAGATAAGATCGCCAAAACTCGAGCGTAGGAACGAACCCCTCAACCGTCAAACTCCTTAGAGCTATACTCCTCAGCAGAACCTGTGTGCCAAAGTTTATCAGTACGATTTGTACTAGCCACTCCCACCCTATGAGCAATGCTTTGTGGAAATTGGATGCAAGTTGGATATAATCAAAAGGAACCAATAAGGCTGGGGTTTCCTATGTATTAGCATATCAAGTATATAATAGTAGTTGGTCAAGTTTTTAACACCATTCTCACACACATTCCACCCCCTTTTTCTGTCCAGAGCTAGGTTTCGATCCTAGGATCGAAATACCACCATCTCCATATCATCACCGTACCACCACCATACCATCGCTCAGTCGATAGGTCAACTCCCTCTCAGCACTGTCTCATGGCTTGTAGCCCCTGGCTATGACCGACACTCTCTCATGGGAGAAGAAGAGAAAGACTCATCTCGCTATCTAGTTTAAGCGAAACCTAAGAAAGGTCCATAGCCGACAAGTCGGCATATGTATCGATCGATCAACCATACACTCTGCAGAGGTTTTACATAACCACAAGATCTGTCTTCTTCACTGTTCATCATCAACTAGGCTAATTCTGGCCGCTTGCTAGCCTAGGATAATGCCACTCTACCATTCAGCCCTGGTACACCCCAAGTCTAGTCTAGGGTGGCTGAAACTATGAGTCATGAGCTGGGTCCACAAGGTCTCCATGAAGTCTCAGAAGGGTGTGGGGGAAATCCTCTGCGCCCCGTACCTCCTTGCACTGTCCGCTATCAACCTAGCAGTAGTGGCAATATCCTACCAAGTAGTCCGGTCCGTCCCGCACCATATAGGGCGAGTGGTACGTAAGGTTTCCCGGTGAGTCTGAGTACTAGTAAGTCCTTAGAGATGACCAAGCCAAATGTCTTCATCAGGGTTTTACCGTGCCACCACAGCACCTCCACCCCGGGCTCCTCCCATCATAGGTTCACACCCAGGGCCACCTCATATCACCATTTACCCACCATAGGTATCCATTCCAGGGGTGCCCAGGTAGCACCTCATGGCAAGACTTGCCCTAGGCTCATCGTATACTCCAACTTGGTTGACACAACCCTCACCCTCCACACACCCAAGTCACGACGCAACACTCTCCCCAAAGTCCAGATAACTCTAGTTTCCACCACGCATCAATATAGTATATATAAGCGTAGTAGAAATAATAAGCAGTGAAATATAGCAGCGAGCGTGTGACTAGCCTAACAACAGGGTGAGCAGGGGTAAGGTTGCGTCAAGGTAAAGGCCATCAAGAAAGCATACTACCATGCAAGTCCTATCATAGTGTGAAAATAACGATAAAGTAAGGCAATAGCAGTTCTATATTAGCCATGCATAATAGGTGCTACGAGATTGGGTGGGATGTGGCACCTTTAGTGTAGTCATCTCCATACTCCTCACGATACTCTCAGTCCTCGTCCGTCTGGTTCTCCTCCGAGTCTGCAAACGATCGCATTATAGTCGTGTTAGCGACGTCTATAGAATAGCACAAAGAAGCAATAAAAATTCAAAGGAGCCAAATGCACACAAACATGGGTCCATTACGTAGAGCTCGATTTTTAGATGAATTTTGGTCCTGGTTTCATATTTTTCCGAGTTCATATGAATTAGTTATGAATTTCCGAAGTTTAAATCATTTCTGAAAATGGGAAAAAGGCTGAATTAATATCGTGCTGACACGTGTCACGCTCCTATTGGTCCACGTGGCATGCTGACGTCATCATCTTGGTTCTCATACTAACAGGTGGGGTCCCGCTGACGTCAACATGACATCATCTACGTCATCAGCTACTGATAGGTGGGACCAAGGGCTCTTGGGTCACTGACATGTGGGTTCGGCCAAAGTCAACGTCAAGTCAACGGGCGAGTCAACGGTCAATGGATCACAATCACTGACAGGTGGGGCCAGAGCTGCTGATGTCAGCAGCTGATGTTATCATGACATCAGCATGACGTTGTCTCGGCTGTTTCATCCTCTGACAAGTGGGTCCCGCATGGCGGTGTCACTGACATGTGGCCCCGGTCAACGGTCAACGTTGATCGGTCAATGGTCAATATAGGCCGGGCCTCGACTAGGCTGGTTGGTCCTGGATTTGGGCCAGGCTTGGCCCGCCATGTGGCACGCGTTGGTGCGGCCACATCACGACCCTAGGCTTCTACTAGGCTCTAGTCCACCGATCCAGTGCATGGTGGACTACGCGGTGTTGGTTCATGGACCGCAGACATGGTCTACGTAGTCTAGGTCCATCGATCCTTTTCCTCCATTTGGTTCATCAGGACCGGGTGCACGCGTACATGAACCAGGCGGGGAGAATTCCCCATCATCCCCGACGCTCCCGCCGGCGGTGAGCTCACCGGTGAGCCTCTTAGGTGGTACTGGTGTGTGATTAAGGTAGGCAAAAGCGTTGCTAAGCCTCGGCGAGTGTAGTGGTGGGGTCAAGGTGGCGGCTGGGGCTTCCTAGGGTTCTAGCCATGGTGAACGGCGGCGTGGGTTCGTCGGTGTGCATGGATAGGGCTGCAGTGGTAGCGAGAGCCCAGTTGGAGGAGCGTGTGAGCTCCACAGTGCTTCTACGGCCATGGTGGGCATGTTGAAGGAGCTCCTGGTGCTCCCAGTGGCTCCGGCCATGGTGGTGGGGGCAAAGCGGAGGCGGTGGCACTCCGATGAGGTGCGGTGCGGCAACGCAGGGCTCCGGTGGGCTTCTTCCTCGGCTAAGGTGAGCGCGGTGTGTCTCTCGTCATGGCAGAGCCAGTCAGGGTGTCAATGTCGCCTTTACCGCAACGTAGAAGACGCTGTGGTCTCGCCATGGTTGTGCTCTTGGCCATGGTGAGCGTGCCTGTGCATGTGCGCTCCTGCTCTGATGTACAACGTCATGGCTGGGGTCCTCCTTTTGGCTGATGGCAGCGCGCACGGCGCGTCCTGGGTCTCGGCAAGCGTGGCCATGGCGGTCTCCCTAGCTAACCAGTTGGGCTAGGCCGGACCTCGAAGCTTCAGCGAGGTTTCGATCATGGCGGTGCATGTTCCATTTGGCTAGGGAGGTGGTCTCAGCAAGATGGCTCACCGTGGGGAGCTCGAAGGCGATGGTGGTGGTGCAGTGTCGACGGTGTAGCAGAGCCGAGCCGAGACAGAGGTACTCATCGTCTTCTGCGCCAGTGGCTCCTCCCTTCTTGCTCCTGCAGCGGCATCCTTCTCCGCGCCTCTCCTTCTCTTGTCCCTCGGCTTAGTGTGTTGGTGCGAACCGCATGGCGGTGGCGAGGTGTGGTGAGGTGCTAGGGTTCCGGGCTCCTCCTTTTATAGGCGAAACTCCAAGCTTCTCCAATGGCGGTTGATCAGGCGGCGGTGATGCGCGATGCACATCAGATGACTCACGGGCGCAGGGCAGTTGTCGTGGGGGTCACGTGAGCGCTATGCCAAGGGGACAGGGTCATGCTCTTTGCATGACCCCAGGCCCACGCCTGCTGCTCCGGTTGGTTCCTGGTTGAGGGAGAGGTCGGCGTGGGGAGGAAGAATACCCTATTGCTGTGTGACTGACAACGAGGGCCCACCCGTCAGTTTGTCCTGGAGCGGGGAAGGCTACAGCTGCTGCGCTGTGCTACTGGGCCACAGTGTTGGGCCAGCCCGCTCTGGCTGGCACGCGGGGGAGTGAGAGGGAGGGGCCCTCGGCTGGGCTGGGCAGGCCGTTTGGGCTGAAATGGCCTTTGCCATTTTCTAGTATTTCTTGAAGGCTTTTCTATTTTATGTTTTCAGCAATTAATTACTAAGTCAAGGTTTAGTCAAAGTGTCATAGGTTTTATTAGCTTGATGGTGGTTTACAAGGGTCATACATGGTGGTTTTTACCTTTCCCATATATTAGGGATATTATTGACTATTTTTGTTATGCAAAAATAGTTGTGGTTTTTATTAAGGCATTTTTTTTCAAAATCTGGATATTGATTTAATTCAAGGAATTTAACAATTGTTATGAGGGTTTATTTACTCATCACATAAATCAATAAAATCCAAATCACATATTGAATTAAGATGCATGCAAGATTCTATTTCATGGGAGTTTCAAATACACATGTGACAATGCATCATGCTCTGCTTATGATATAACCTAGTTGGGTTGCACCTAATGCAAAACTAGGGTTTGGGTTCCACACATGTCACTTAACAATACATAGGTTTTAAAAAAAATTCAGTTGGAATTTTTGGTGTGTGGATTTTTGGGTTGTTACACATGGGCCTTTGGTCATCGCATCCAGAGAGCGTTGTTCTCGTAGCGTTTCCAACCACCCATCAATATAGCCAAATACACTAGGGAGACCAACCCCAGTATATGGCTCAAAGACTTCTGGCTCGCCTACCGAGCCAGAGGAGTGGATGATGACCACTTCATCATCCAGTACCTCCCCATCTACGTGGGGGAGCATGTTCGAGCATGGCTCAAATTCCTCCCGCCCAACAGCATCCGCGACTAGGTGGATCTCAAGAGGGTCTTCGTTGGGAATTTCTAGGGGATGTCCGTTCGTTCGGGGAATTCCTAGGACCTCAAGAGCTGCTAGCAGGAGCCCAACGAGTCCTTATGAGATTACATCCGTAGGTTCTCAAAATGGTGCAACTCCCTTCCTGATCTCATTGACATGGACATCATCAGCGCATTCCTCTCTGGGACAACCTGTGAGTCCTTGATCCACAAGCTCGGCTATCTAAAGCCCCGTACCACCCGTGACCTGCTCAACATCGCCACAAACCATGCCTCCGGTGATGAGGTGGTAGGGGTGATCTTCAGCGGTGGTTGGGACAAGGGCAAGGCCAAGCGCAAGGACCAAGGCGAGGGCCCCTCCACGCAAAGGGGCAAGAAGAACAAGAAGGATCGGCGCCGACCGGCAAACCCAACTTTGGTCGTCGTGGCTGATCGTGCGGGCAAGCAGCCCCAACAGGGCTAGCCCGACCACTTCAACAAGCTCATGGAGAGTCCATGCACCAACCACGCGTACCCCATCAAGCACCTCTATAAGGACTATGAGCTCCTCAAGTGCTTTCTGCGATAGGCCGGTAAGCCAAACGAAGGAAAGGGCAAGGTGGCAGCGGCTAAGAAAGGAGGCACGGCGAGCAAGGATGATTACAGCTTTCCCGACCCCGAGGAATGCCTCATGATCTTTGGGGGATTCGACGCCATCCACTCTAAGTGCCAGCAAAAGGTACGCTATAGAAAGGCATGTGCCACCGAGATGGTCGTCCCCTCTTTCCTTAGCTGGTCGGACTCCCCGATCACTTTTGATCAGAGAGACCATCCTTCCCACATTTCCCAACTAGGGTCGCTACCCGCTCGTCGTCAACCCCATCATCCGCAAAAAGTGCCTCACCAAGGTGCTGATGGATGGAGGCAGTGGCCTCAACATTCTCTACATCGACACCCTCGACGCCATGCGCATCCCCCAGTCGGAGCTCCGCCCAGTGAGCTCTCCCTTCCACGATGTAATCCCAGGGACGCAGGCATACCCACCTGGGTAGATCGCCTTCCTATCATGTTTGGCGACCGAGCCAACTTCTGCTTGGAGGTCCTCACCTTTGAGGTAGTGGACTTTCTAGGGTCCTACCACACCATTTTGGGGTGGCCATGCTACGCCAAGTTCATCACGATCCCCAACTACACCTACCTCAAGTTGAAGATGCCAGGACCGAATCGCATCATCACTGTGGGTAGCACCTTTTCGCATGCCTACATGTGTGACCACGAGCATTACGAGCTCACCACTGCTGTCATCAACTCTGTCGAGCTCCCAAAGCTCAGGAATTCATTAACTCTAGGCAGTCCCAGACTGCAACAAGCTTACCTCATCAAGTGCCTTCCACCTGACTGAGGAAACTAAGGTGGTGGGGATCGACCCAGCTGACCTGACCAAGATGGTGCGGATTGGGACCAAGCTCCTGGCTAAATAGGAAAGCGAGCTCACCGACTTTCTATGCACCAACCATGATGTCTTCGCATGGAAACCATCTGACATGCCGGTCATACCAAGGGAGGTCGCCAAGCACGCATTACGCCTCATCTTGGGCTCAAAGCCCGCCAAGCAACGCCTGCGTTGCTTTGACGACGAGAAGCGCAGGCCATAGGCGAGGAGATCACCAAACTCCTGGCAGCCAGATTCATCAAAGAGGTATACCACTCTGACTGGCTGGTCAATCCTATTCTTGTGAAAAAGAAGACCGAGAAATGGAGAATGTGTGTTGATTATACTAGCCTCAATAAAGCGTGTCCAAAGAACCATTTTCCTTTACCACGCATAGACCAGATAATCGACTCCACCTCAGGATGCGAAATCCTCTCCTTTCTAGATGCCTACTCTGGCTACCACCAGATCATGATGAAAAAGTCTGACCAGGTCACGACTTCATTCATTACAACGTATGGTTCATACTGCAATGTAACCATGCCTTTTGGTCTAAAGAACGTTGGCGCCACCTATCAACGGTGTATGCAGCGATGCTTCGCTGACCAAATCGACCCGCCCAACTAGCCTGACCAAGTCATGCGGCCGAAACCAACAATTGTCGTCTATGTAGATGACATAGTGGTGAAAACAGCTCAAGCCAGTGACCTGATCGCAAACTTGGCCGCAACATTCGTGAACCTCCAAAGGTTCAGCGTCAAATTAAATCCTAAAAAATGTGTTTTCGGGGTTCTAAAGGGGAAGCTGCTCGGATACATTGTATCCGAATGCGACATTGAAGACAACCCCAAAAAAATCATGGCCATCTCCAACATGGGCCCTATACACAATGTCAAAGGTGTACAGAGGCTCACCGACTATTTGGCCATCCTAAGCCGGTTCATCTCCCAATTAGGTGAGCGGGGGATGCCTCTCTATAAACTTCTCAAGAAGATAGATGCATTCGTCTGGACTGAGGAGGCACAACAGGCTTTGGAAAGCCTCAAAGCATCAATGATGTTGGCCTCAATCCTCGTCGCTCCCAAATAGGGAGAACCCCTCCTCCTCTACATCACGGCAAACAACCACGTGGTGAGCGCCACCCTGGTCATCGAAAGGGAGGAGCCAGGACACCCCCAGAAGGTCCAATGACTAGTATACTTCATCGGTGAGGTACTCGCCAACTCCAAGGTTCGATGCCCCCAGGTGTAAAAGCTTCTATACGACATGCTGATGGCGACCTAGAAGCTCCTGCTCTACTTCACCGACCATGAGGTCACGGTTGTCACCTCATACTTGGGTCAGATCTCCAAGTGGGATCTTGAGCTCATGGGCCACGACATCAGGTATATCCCCCACACTGCTATTAAGTCTCAGGCTCTCACCAACTTTATCGCCGAATGGACGAAGGTCCAGCTCTTGACCCCAGATGTCACCCACGAGTACTGGACGATGTACTTCGACGGGTCAGTCATGGAGCCCGGCTCGAGGGCTAGAGTGGTTCTGATCTCCCCAGATGGGAGCAGGCTCCGCTATACGACCCGTCTCCATTTCTCAGCCTCAAACAATGTCGTGGAGTACAAGGCCCTCATCAATGGACTACGCATCGCCGTCGAGTTCGGTGCCACTCGGCTATACGTCCATGGTGACTCAGAGTTGATCATTGACTAGGCCATGAAGGAGTCCTCCTGCAAGAGCCCTCTCATGGCAGCATATTGCCAGGAGGTGAGTAGGCTCAAGGAAAAATTCCGAGGGATCGAACTGCATCATGTCCTGTGGAAGGACAACGATGCCACCGATTTTCTCACAAAATTGGCTGCCAGGTGGATGCTGTCTCCTGATGGGGTCTTCATCAATGATCTCTACATGTCATCTGCCCATGTTCTAGAGGATCCAATCCAGACACACTCCAATACTAATCTGGCACGTGGGGGCTTTGACCTCCCGACGTGCCCTAACCCCGACCGAGTGCTCAGGGGCTCCGACCTTGGTGCCTCAATGATGATGTCGCCCACAGACGTCGCCATGGTGGTGCTCGATCTGGTCGACTAGAAAGCACCACTGCTCACGTACCTCCTCGAGGAGGTTCTCCCACCGAGAAGGAATGAAGCTCGATGAATCGTTCTATGGACCAAGACGTTTGTTGCCATTGGTGATGAACTTTACAAGCGGTGCCCATCGGGAGTACTCATGTGGTACATCCCGACCGACTAAGGAAAATAGCTTCTCCTCAAAGTCCATGCCAGAATGTGCAGACATCATGCGGCCCCAAGGTCGCTGGTCAAAAAACCCTTTCGCCAAGGTTTTTACTGAGCCCACCATGCTACGAGATGAAGAGGAGGTTGTCTGTAGGTGTGAAGGATGCTAGTTCTATGCTCAGCAGACTCATCTGCTGGCATAGGAACATCAGACCATCCCCATCACCTAACCATTCACAGTCTGGGGCCTCGACATGGTTGGACCCCTCAAAAAGGCCCTGAACGGCTTCACTCACCTGCTCGTAGCAGTGGACAAGTTTACCAAATGGATAGAGGCGAAGCCCATAACTAATATCCTCTCGAAAGAGGCGGTCAAGTTCTTCCTTGACATCATCTATCGGTTTGGTGTTTCTAACTGTATCATCACCGACCACTAAACAAACTTCACCGGGAAAAAGTTCCTGGACTTCTGTGATGGGTACGGCATCAGGATCGACTGGGCCTCAGTCGGACATCCATGTACTAATGATCAGGTCAAGCGAGCCAATGGCATGGTCCTCCAAGGACTCAAGCCTCGCATCTTTGACCGACTCAATAAGTATGTCGGGCGATGGGTTGCAGAGGTCCCAGTGATCCTCTAGAGCCTAAGAACGACCTCGAACCGATCCATGGGGTTCACACCTTTCTTCCTAGGCCTATGGAGCTGAAGCAGTGTTGCCATCTGACCTTGATCACGGTGTCCCAAGAGTGAAGGCCTTCGACCGAGACCGAGCCGCAGGAGGCTCAGTAGGACATGGTTGACCTACTTGAGGAGGCTTGTGAGACTGACCGTCATCCACTCCGCTCGCTACCAGCAAACTCTCTGCATGTACCATGAAAGAAAAATCAGGGGGAGGATCCTCGAGGTCGGTGATCTCATGCTCCGAAGAACCCAGTCGACCAAGGAGAAACATAAACTCTCTCCACCATGGGAAAGACCCTACACGGTGACCGAGGTAATCCAACCGAGCTGCCTACCGGCTGAAGGACGACAACGGCAATGTTCTCACCAACACATGAACTATCGAATAGTTACGTCATTTCTTCCCCTAAAGCTCAGGTCTTACCGTTTTCATTCCATTTTGCTCCTACAGCACCCCAGCCCAAGCACTCTCAGCCTAGGTCGCTCGAGGGCTCCACGAGGATGTGATACCACCCTCCTTTTTTACTATCATATAGTAATACTTTTCGCCCTAAATGAAAGGGCAGTTCCGTTCCTTCGATTACCCTACGTAACTCATGTTTTAAACTCCCGATCGATCACACCACCATGACCTATGGTTATGAGCAGCTGAGCCTCGTGGGCCACGCCCAGGGTTCTTAAGGTTGTAGCCTATGGGTCAATAGGCAGGTGCGAAAAAGAAAGGATAAAAAATAAAACTACACTAGGGTAAAAACAAGGGCGGATAGGACAAGCTTTCCCTTATGAGTGATTCCATCACAAAACGAAATTGAAATATTCACAAATGTAAAACTGTTCACATGGGGGATCCCCATGAACTTGTCTTTTACATGTACTGACTATTTCTACTCTAAACTTTACTATGGCCCCCCGGCGGCATCAGGCTGACGGGGCGGTCAACGAGGATGAAGGCAGCTCGCTTCTGGTCAGGACGACATTTGGCTCAGTCGGAGGTGAGAAGACGCTCATTTTCGACTTGGTCTCCACTCCTTCCACAGGCTGGATGACATCTTCCCAGCGCACGTCTTCAGCCATGCTCGAATGGGGACCCTCCTTCACCCACTACTCGAAGACTTGCTCGACAACCATCTATGCATATGGCACCAAGCTCTCCCCCAGTGCATGGATTTCATCTGTGCTCCACCCATTGGCGTACCCTCTGCAGATGGCGGCGAAGTCTAGATCGGGGTGATGGGTCACCACCAAGGTCAACACCCCTGACGTCCCGTAGAACATGCCATCAAAGATGAGTGCCCAAACTTCGTTTGGGACCTCCGCCAGCTGGAGGGTGGGTGTACTGGTGCTCGATCCAGACCCGAACACCTTAGAGACGACCACCTGGGCAACGTTGCGAATCTGGTCGAGCTCTCCCTCGAGGGCGTGTCGCTCCTCAAGGGACCGGGCTAGCGCCTCCGTGCCCCGACCGATCGCTGCTTTGGCCGTCTCTAGCTCTTGCTCTAGAGAGCTGATCTTTCCACCTAGTTCTAAAAAAGGTGACAAATTCAGAAGCAAAGGAGAGAAAAAATCAAGGCATCAACTAAAGGTGGAACAGATACATACCAAGGCGAGCGCTTTCGAGGATGGAGAGTCCTTCCTCTTGCTAGGTCACCTTCTCGAGCAGTCGAGCGTTCGACTCCTCTACCCTGAGCACCTGCCCCTGGAGCACGACCACTTCTTGCTCATCATCCGACTGGGCCTTCTGCTTCTTCTCTAGAGCCTCCAAAGACTTTTGAAGCACCGCCTTGGTCTCCATCAGGTCGACCTTCGCCACATCAAGTTCTCGCTCGACAGCAGTCGCCTGCTCAACCGCATGTAGCTCTGAACCTCGCGCTCCCATCACCTCGGCCTCCCGATCATGGGACTCGCGGTGGGTGGATTCCAGCTAGTGCCTGAGCTCATCAACCTGCAGTGACATCATTGCTTCCTGCTCCATTCGACCATGTTCCCCCAAAGAAATCAGGACTTACGAATCAACATCATCTCTAAATCCTATGAGACAAGAAGCAGACATGCTAAGACAACCATTAAAAGGCCAAGGAGTTAAGGACAACACCAAAAAACATAGAGAACTTACCTCTGCAATGCGTGGCAGATCGACTGTCATGGCCTAATGGACAAGCTCAACCCTCTCTAAGGCCTCCTTGAGCCTTGCCTTGGTAAGGGCGAGATCGGACTCCATTGATAGTCCTCTCTCCCTGAGAAGGTGCCAAACCTTCACCTCCTCCTCATCGCGAAGGACGAACCGGGCCTTTCCTGGCTCATCGGGGCAAGGCCACACCAGCTCGTGGGTTGCTCCAAACCCACTAGAAGATCTAGCCATTGCAGTGTCATGCAATGACCGAATCATCACCAACTCCTACGACGATGGAATGGCTGGCAACTCCACCCCAATGCCTGCCTCGCCAAAATAGGGGAGGTCCACCTCCTAGAATCCATAGCTCGCCGGTAGATGCTCTACCTCTAGCCTGGCCGCATCTCCTCCCGACCCCTCCAGCTCTAACTAGGAGGGCAAACCGTGCGCACCTCCACCAGGAGAGGCAGGGAGCTCAGTTTCCCTCTTCTCCTCCTCCATAGCTATTGGGGGAGGGATTGTGAGGGTCACCTCTGACCTAACCTCCGCTGTCACCACGGGGATCTCCACCATCACCGCTGCTGCTGCTATCACCGTACTCACGACCGGCCGAGAGGACGCAACCCCTAGAAGGGAAGGTCAAACCGTCGCCAGTCTGCTTCCTCCGCCGCTCGTCGCGACCCGCTGCAGACTGGGTCTCCACTCTTCTCGCATGGGAGGTGGGAAGAATCCTAGTCCCACCAGCCCTTGGCTACTGTCAAAACAAGCGTGGGTTAGTTACACTCAAAAACTCAGCTATGAGAACAGGAGGGAGTATGAATGCATACCTAGACAATAGCGGCAGAGCCTTGAAGCCCCGATTGGCTAACGATGAGCCAACCAGACAAGGACCGCCCATGGGTCACAACCCACACCCCCTCGTATCGACAGAGGTCGAAGCTAACCCGACCAGCCCCCGGTCATCCCATGAATGGCCGTGACAGCCAACTTGTGGCGAAACCACCGGAGCCACTAGCGGAACATCCCCCCGTTGGGGGTCACGCACATGCACCGACCCCAAAGATGCAGGGGAATGGACATGTTCCTCCGACCGACCGGCGTGCTCCGCCACACTCAGAGCAGGGGGTGCAGAACCAATGACTCCTCCAAAGGGCGCAGTGACCGCGCCCGCTTTGCCTCTCATTCAACGATGGTGTCTTTGCTCATGGCACGCTTCCTAGACTCAGGAACATCGCCTCACATCTCCGTATCCCGCCCACCACCGACGGATGCAGCTGCAGGCTCACGGTGCTCCACCGAAGTCACGATAGTGCCCCTGTCTCCTTCGTCCTCGGAGGCACTCGCGTCGCCACCCATCTCTGTGAGCTCCTCCAATTCAAGCTCTGCCTCCACATCGCTCTAGCTCTCACCCCTCTAGACCCACCGGCTGATCTCCTTTTCCTTTTTGAACCTCCTCTGAGCCTTCTCGGCTCTCTTCTTCTTCTTGGCAAGCGTCGCCTCCCTCTAGGTAGCTTGCCATGCTGCGCCTTCTGGTCCCCTTGAAAGATGCGGCTAGGATTTATAGCCCGAGAGTCCCTTCGAAATGGACAAACTCGAAATCAATCAAAACTTCAAAACAAGGAGGATAAGGTCATGGGAAAAGGGGGCATACCAGATTGGACAGCTTCGCTGCATGAAGAGGTTCGGGCATCCCTTCAAGGGAGTCTTTATCCATCAGCTACAGCACCCGATCAATTCAACTCCAGACTTCATCCTTTGGCAACTCCTCCGACATCGTGCGGTCGGGATCCATCAGGCCAATGTATTCCCACATCGGTCGTGTTCTTTCCGCCAACAGGGCGACCCAACGGTAGAAGAAGGTGTGGAAGACCTACAACCCATCAAGGCCATGCTGCACAAGCTTCTGAAGCTCTGCCTCGATAATCTCCAACTTGTTCTGCCGACCAGTAGGACCCCATGACCAGCTTTCCCTCCTCTCTAACCTTCTTCCAGTGAACAATAGGAATCGCGCCTCCACTGGGTTCCTGATGTAGAACCACTTGCTGTGCCACCCCCAATTGGAGTCACAGGGGGAGTACGCAGGGTAGGGGGTCGATGGCTTTGGCTTCTTCTGCAAGGTGAAACCCCCGATCGGCGTGATTCTAGGCAGCTTCCCCTCGGATAGGGCCCGCCCACTGAAGCTCCGCCAGAAGAGGTCCACGTGCGGCTCCATCCTAAGGAAGGCCTCGTAGACGGTGATGAAACTAGCAATGTGCAGCACCCTAGTCGGGTTGAGGTGCTGCAGCTCTAGGCCCCACTCGTTGAGGAGCCCGCGCAAGAACCAGTGCGCGGGATACCTAAGCCCGTGCTCATGGAAGGCGAGGAAGGAGACAACCTCGTCGGCCTAGGGTTGCGAAACAACTTCCCTAGCGCAGGAGCCCTCTAATGCGCCACCACTTCGATGGGAGCAGCCCCTTCTCGATGCAAAGGCAGCCAGCACCTCCTCGTCCATGGTGGAAGGCCTCCAGTTCGACATCACGTCTCGATTCATGAACGGATCTGTAAGTTCTCCTCTCCCTCGCTTTACCCTCTCTCCTAGAAATCACCGTGGCGCACAAACGGCTTGGCGAAAAGGAAGAAGGAGAAGAGGCAGCAGTTGGAGAAAGGCGAAAAGAATGGGAGGAAAACCCTCTCCCCTCCCCCTATTTTAATGCGGGGAGGAGTGTGGTGGGACGTGTCCTAGGCTGATGGGACGTGCCCTACCCAACAAAATGTCTCCTAGGTTAAACGGGATGTGGCCTAGGGCAGGGCCCACCACTACCACAACCTGGGCACAAGAAATAAGGCACAACCACACGCAAATGACTCTCCTGCCATCCCAGGCAGGGTTTGGAAGGGCCCACCAATGGTATCTCCATCGAGGAGAACCAACGTGTCACCCGAGTCGAACGGACGGCTCGGGCGGCTTCTGAGAGACAGGTAAGGAGCAGTGGGATGCCCTATGTGGGCTATGCCAACTCCGTCACGAACGACGGGTTCGAATTCCATTCGAACATATCCGATAAAGAGCTCTCTGAACCCGTCACTCGAGCCATCGAGGTAACTTTACCAAAACACCTTTTTGTCTTCTGGTGCATAATCATTCGTTCATCTATTTTCATACATGCATTCATACATTCATCCCATACATCCAAGCATTGCATATGCAATTGTTGCATCACAACACTTTGTGTTACGTCATGAAGTGGTAGTCGCCTCATTCATATGAGCGACGACCGACCGGGGTTCAAAGGCCGGCCCGCGAAGGGTTTGACACCGCCTCGCATCAAACAGAGCCAGGGGAGAAAACACAGATGAGCCCCAATGGCCCTCGCCCGATCTGCTTAGGAGCAGACAAGGTCATCTTGACCTTATCGTTCGATCCTAACCTCGAGCCATGCCCACAGAATCTCCATCGAGGGGAGGCCAGTGGGCCACCTGAGTCGGTCTTCGGAACGGCCCGAGCATCTACCTAGAGGCGGGTTAAGGAGCAATGGAATGCCACATGAGGGCTATGCCAACCCCGTTACGAACGACGGACCCGGATTCCACTCGGACGTACCCGTTATTGAGCTCACCGAGCGTGTCACTCGAGCCATCGAGGCAAGTAACGTTAGCTCAACCCCTCTGGTTACGAAAACCGTGGATGGGGTAGCGCATGAAACTCGCCTGACCCCTTAGCCACGACCGACACTTGGGTTGGCGCTCCGCCTTGCCCGACCCCTCGGCCTCGCCTGATGCCTGGGTCGGCGCCCGACACTTGGGTTGGCAACTCTGTCTCGCCCGACGCCTCGGTCGTGCCCACCACTTGGGTTGACGACTCTGTCTCACCTGACCCCTCGGCCACGCCCGACACTTGGGTTGGCAACTCCGTCTCGCCCGACCCCTCGGCCGCGCCCGATGCTTTGGGTTGGTGACTCTGTCTCGCTCGACCCCTCGGCTGCGCCCGATGCCTGGGTCAGCGCCCGACACTTGGGTTGGTGACTCCATCTCGCCCGACCCCTCAGGCCGCGCCCCGCTGCGCTCGACACTTGGGCTGGCGACTCCGTCTCGCCCGATCCCTCAGCCACGCCCGACGCCTAGGTCAGCGCACGACGCTTTAGGTTGGCGACTCCGCCTCGCTCGACCCCTCGGCCGCGCCCGACACTTGGGTTGGCGACTCCGCCTCGCCCGACCCCTCGGCCATGCCTGGCACTTGGGTTGGTGACTCCATCTCACCCGACCCCTCGGCCGCGCTCGACGCCTGGGTTGGCGTTCCGTCTTGTTCGACGGCGACCCACGATCTTACACCCATCGGGTGCTCTCATAAAACAAGTGTAAAACAACCCCTTCACAACTTCACAGAAGTCCCAAAAGGGTTCGGGGGCTCTTGTCGGGTTCATAAACCCGGGGTCCCCAATGGGCTCGCTTCCCAGCAAAAACTCGGCCCAGCAGACGACGTAGCAACAAAGCGCGCCTCCCGAGCCGGCCCAGTTACCTAATGACCGGCCGGGAAAAAGATCCGATCTCCGACCGGAAAGCTTGGTCAAGGAGAGGATATAGTCCGACTCCAACCTCCTTTTCTGACCGAGAATACACCGGACCTCAGCTCATGATTCTTCCCCGACCTACATGGTCGGAGCCGATCGGGAACGACCGACCAGGGATTCCCGCTCGATAAGGACCTAAGGATCAGACGGAGCAAATAAGGTAAGGCGCTCAAGTCAACCGCAATACCAAGGACTATACCCCTGCCATACCCTGCACGCCTACATAGCAGTGCCGCTAGGCCATGCCAGACGGGTACTATGCAACCTTCCAGGCGTATCAGAACTCAAATAGTGTTATGGGCGCCGACATTTGTCATACAGTATTGTAGGCACCGACATTTACCATACCGGGCGAATACGGTAAAACCTGCCAGATGTGTCTGGGCGTGAACAGTATTATGGGCGCCGACGATTATCTTGTACCGATGACGTGAGCAACAAGACTAGGTAGCACACGTACACACTCTCTCTCTCTAACTTGTAAGGCCATCCCCTTCACCTATAAAAGGGGTTGCGCTCTCTTCCAACAGGGACGGTCGTTCAGACTCTCCCTGGCTGGCTTTAGACAATCTGAGCATTTAAACAGCTCCATAGCTCTAGAAATCTAAAGCTACACAGAGCATACGCTCCAATACTTAGCGCACGTTAGAGCTTCCGTCACTCTCGGCCCTTCAGTTCAGAGTCCGACCGGACCTTTAACACCCATTTCTTATTCCCACTCGTTTGTAACCCCACAGCAAACTTCAAGCACCTGGGCTCAGGAATAAAGTCACCGACCGACCAAAACTAGACGTAGAACACGTTGCCTGAACCAGTATAAATACTGTGTGATTGAGTGCTAGGCCATATCCGATCACAACACAGGCAAAACTATAAATATTTACTTGTTAGTCACTTTTCGCACCGACAGCATTTATGTTGTAGCAATAGAAACTACAGGTAAAAATTAAATAGACAATCAAATACAAAAATAAATCAAGAAAAAAGTTAGAAACATCACGTAATTGCAAAAGAGGGTCATGCGTGAACACAGAAACTAAAGAAAAAAAGGAAAGATGCTTGATTTGTGTCACGAATGGGTAAATAGGTTCTACGATGGTCTTAAAGGCGTTGTTGGGATATAGTTGATTCACATCAATCCATATATGTTTATGGATTGAAGTTAAACTTAATAAATTCCACCTCAACATATATGGAGTGAGTTGAATCCAATAACATCCAAACACGACCAAAAGTGGTTTTCCTTGAACTGTTTCTTCAAGGAAACTTTGTTTTGTATTATCCTGATGTGGGAATGTGGAATATACTGTAGCTAAGTTATATATGCCTTGTTATGAGGAAGCTGAATATGGAAGTTCAGACAAAATTAGGGGGAAATCATTCTAGACAAACGGAAAGGACGCAACTTGCAAAAGGCATTTCATGCAAAGACAAACAAATGTCAAACAGGTAGCCGGTAACACATGGTATACATGATGTCTATTTGGTTCCTTTGTTTTATCCTAAAGTAGAAAATTAGCACTGTGTAGATTATATCCAAATTATTGGTAGATCACATTCATGATTCATACACAAATTATATATGCACCCTATCTGAACTATTTGCAAAGTGAATATTATCCTGTATCGCTTCAATATAAGGTTATGTAGCCAAAACAAAAATACTATGTATTTAATCATAAAAGTAATATATTTAAACACAACATTACATCACGGTTACGAATAGGTTACAACATGTATGGACATTCTAGAGGCAAAAAAATAAACTTGTTTTTTATGCAGACTCCTGGTATCTGACCTGCCCAGTAGTTGATCGGGGTCACCTGGCAACTTAAATATAGCAAAGTTAGTTATCTCAAAGGGATGCACGTCACCTGGCTTGCCATCCTCAATCTCCATTCCCCACCCTCCAACCAACCCACATTCAAAAAAGGCCGCAGAGCACCATTTCATTGACTAATTAAATGTGTATAAAGCATAGTCCACAGCTTATAGTTGTTTCAATCAAAAAGTTTAATTTACAGCTGTACATACCTCACAGTAGCTTTTTCACAGCTCACAACTCACAACAGTCTTTGCACAGCTCACAGCTGAACTAAACAGACCCTTTACATGTTGCTTAAAACTAATTTGATCCTTAAAGAAAGAAAGATAATTTGATGAAATGTAAGTGTTGGCCCACTAAACATGAGGATGTGTGAAAAGAGACTAGCTCATTATGAAGAGCTAGCTCTTCTTTCTCTTCTTTCCCTATCTCTTTGTATAGAGGAAAAAATGAGGATTTTGATTCTATGAGCTACCTGAGTTGGCATTGTTGGATATGCCATAATGCTTGTTATAAACGTTTATTTCAAGAGGTTTTCAAGTCATAATGAAAATTTGTTACCTAATCCATCCATCTAGAACTATAAGATATTCAAGCATTCAAATTTTTCTCCAAATTATAGGAGATTATAGGTAAAATAACTCCAAACTCAATTTGAAAAGGCAGCATTCATTTATATACCTACCATTAATGTCTATCACCGACCAATATCTCCGAATGAATAAAGGGGGTGCATGGATCATTTACTTTATCCCATAATATATCATATAATTTCTAGGATATCTTGTACGCAGCAGCTATGAGCATTTTTGTATACTTTTTTGAATTCACAGCTGCAATGTTTTTTTTAGAAAAAAAGGAATATCAAAATTGGGACCTAGCTTAGCTAGATGCACCTGAATGCCATCAGGAGTGAGGTAGGTGCCCTAATCCAACCTATATTTCAGAATCAAAATCGTCAAGAACCTAACCATTTCTTAAAAAACATATGCTTGACATCATTTAGAAACAACTCGCTCAAATAATGAAACAACAGATCCGGCATTTCTTCCCACTATTTCAAAAGTAGATGAACTGCAAACCTGTATAATAATTTAGTATTGTATACTACCAGTAGAACGATCTGATTTCAATAACACATCACTTCAAAGCATAATTAGCATATAAACTGTTGCGATCTAAAATAGAAATTGCTATACATACAAACCGAACTGGCTTTAGCAAAAAATAAAATTAAAACCAAACTTTTGTGAATGCCTTGCTATGTCCTAAACAGCTAACAAGAAATTTATCCTAAGAACAATATTTAGTTTCATTTTTTAAAAAGTAAGAGACTTCCAATAAAAAGAAAACAAACAACTGCCACCCTTAAAGTAACTGAAGTAATATTAAAAATATTTCCCATGGTTAAAAAACAAACAAATACAGTTGATAATAAAAAAAGCATACTGGGATTATCCTATAACATCATAACTACATAATGCATTGAATATGTAACCATACATTGAACCAGCAGATCCAGCCTTCTATTATTTTTAAAAAAGTTCCAGGTCACTGTATGAGTCAGCACTGTCCACTGTGACCAGGGCCAAACAGAAGCCAAGACACGAGGCGGCCATACCTAGTTGTTTTATCCTGACAAGAACGAAGCTCCATCAGAGGCCAGGTCGCACTCATCTGGAGCACAATAAACATCACCCTTGTAGAGGTCGACGCATCATGTTAAGCCACCTCGGAACACATTAAACATCACAGCACCCATCAAATCCTATGCTGACCTGAGATTACCACTCAGCATTAGCCTTGACTCAGCATCCATCCAAAATGTCAAACACAAACAGAGCAGCAGCAGTAACCATTGCGACAGCTTCAACAGAAAACAGTTGCTGTCAGACACAGGCCATGCAATGTAAAACAAGGTGATAACACTTAACGAATGAGTTATGCAGTGAAGTGATGCTTAATAGCTCAATTTTGGTGGTCCAGCAACAATGAAGTCATTTAACACAATCATGGACCATTGGATCCTGAGTTGTGAGTACAACACAACAGTAGGGCATTTTACATCAGTCATGAATCCTCAGTAGTACAACAACAGTAGGGTGTTTTACACCAATCATGAGCCATTAGAAGCATTTGATGCAAAGCAGAAGCCACCCTCATACTCCTTAGCAAGCAGCAGAGGATGGGGGCTTACGGCTTAGGATATGCTAGCACTATCATGCATAATTCACAATCCCCTCAGAACGAGGAAATCACCTTTGTAATTATTAGCAAAAGAGGGATGTGGAAGGTACAAGGAGAAACACAATGTCCACCTAGCCAAGCCAGAAATTCCATAAAATTGGCTAGGTTCCTTCATTTCTTCCAATTGTGGGGAACTCTAAATGGTGGTGGAAATCTCAACACCTACACTAACCAACTCCAAAAGAATGTATCACCAGTAATTACCAGCAAGGTATGAAGGTTGGTAGATGTAGTAAGTTGTAAAAGAAGGAACTGGTGAATCACAGCAAAAAAAAAATGGCACCTTTCTTGTTTGATTCATGTTGTTATGTTTGTTCTAGACTACCATCTCATCCAGCTGGAGCTGTTCAAGCCAGCCACCAATGACCCCGGCAGTGTCGTCCTCACCGCCCATATCCTCATGACTTGTGGCCTGACTCAAAGAAGCAATGGACTCCTTTGCGGTTGTCCGGTTGATGGATGGCTTCTCCGGTGTTGGCTCCTTCACGAGGGTATTGACCCATGAGAGGTCTGGCTCATCACCGTTGGCACCACTCCGAAGCTCAAAGGACGAGGATCGCTTGAGGCGGCCAAGTTCCTCGTCGTCAGCACCCCAATCTGGTGCGCTCGACGGGATTCCCCATTTGGACCAGCTGGACGTAACCGGTGAGCCAACCAGGACGGAGGCGCCGGAGCCAAGGTCACGAGAGCTCATGCTTCTCAGCGTTTGCTGCTGCATCTTCTCCCGCTGCGCAAGGGCCGCGAGCAGCCTGGAGCTCATCGGAGACACTGGCTCAGGGATAACTGTGGCCCGAGGAGACAGCAAGCTCTGCTGCTGCTGAAACTGGTTCAGCATGGCGGCCTTACGCGTCGGCGAGAAAGCAGAGCCGCCCTGGTCTGCGTACCGAGGCGACTGAGATGCCGCGGCGCCCGCCATCCCCGCGGAGAACAGATCGTCAAGATTGGACGGCACGAGCGTCTTTCCCCTCGCCGACCGCACAGAGGCTGGCGACCCGACGAGTCCCGTCGTAATCCGCTGAGGCGAGCAGCTCGTCCACAGCCATGCTGCGCGCGCTCAGCGAAGTGCGCAGCCGGCTCAGGTGAAGGTTCCCCGCGCTCCCGGGGAGGCACAGCGCGGGCACGTTGGGCTGCGGCCACGCGCCGGCCACGCCGCTCCCCCCGCCGGAAGGGGAGAGCGGCGGCGTGAACGACGCACCCGGCGACGGCAGCCCCATTCCCATCGCCGCTGCCATCTCCATCGCGGTGCGCGACCCCGCCGACGACACGTACAGTGGCCGGAGCTCCTCAGGCGTGTGCGCGAAGAAGCAGACGCGCCGCGCGCAGCCGACGCCGTCCTTGCAGAGCCGCGTCCGGTACTGCGCCGGGTGGAGCCAGCTCTCGAACACCCCGTGCGCGTACTCGCACATGTCGCCCCTCCGGCACCCCGCCCCCTTCTTGAACTCCGGGCAGGGCACGCAGCTGTAGTGGTACTTGCGCGGGTCCCGCCGCCGCGCGTTCTCGCCGGGGTGGACGAAGGGGCACTCGGTCCAGTCGTGGGAGTAGGCGCGCGAGCACGCGCGCACCTTGAAGGAGTACATGCGGAAGTCGTCAGAGGCGTAGGCGCCGTTCTTGATGTCGGGGAGGGAGGGATCCGGCGGCCACTCCTTGCGCCCTCCGAGAAGGGAGAGGAGGTGGTTCTTGAGCGGGAGCGAGTTGGGTGGGAGAGCGACGAGGTCGGACGGCCGGCGGTGGAGGTGGTCGAGCAGCGTGGGGTCGGCGCCAGCCGCTAGGAGACGGGATACCGCGGCCGGCGCAGTGGAGGCGCCGCCGCCGGCCGCGAGGTGGAGCGCGGTGGAGAGGGACGACGGTGAGGCGCGGTTGGGGTCGGCCAGGTGGGGCGGCGAGAGTAGGACATCGATGCAGGCCACGGACCCGTACGCCGCCGCGACCATGAGCGGGGTCATGGGCTCCGCGCCGCGCGACGGGGAGTACCACGGCGCGGGCTCGTCAGCAAGCGACGGGTGTGCCGCGAGGAGGTCCCCGAGCGCCGCGGAGTCGTCGTCGGCCGCAAGCTCCAGGAGCCGCGCAGATACGGCTGCCGCCGCGTCGGAGGGTTCCGCCATGGCCGGAGGCGCGCGATCGGGAAGGTGTTCGACGAAATGGTAGAAGAGGGGAAGGCAAGCGGAGGGAGGGGAATGCTTCGGGGTTTTGGACAAAACGAGTAGGTTTTTGCTTGCGTCGGCTTTTTGGGAGATTTGCCGATTGCTTACCCTATGTTTTATGGGTAAAACGGGGGTTTCATCTCCTTGCTCCTGGTAAAGGGTGAATGTTGATTGCGGTGCTCATAAAATATATGGTGTTTTACCATCAGGTGGGAAAATGCCAAAAAAAGATTTGGATAGGTGGTTAAAAGAAAGATGTAGGGTAGACACGGCTTTCAGCCCTAATTGGTGGAATAATGTATGCAAAAAATAGGTGCCCGAAAATCAAATGATATTTTTGTTTTCTTCCCTTGTCTTTCTCACATGTGAGTTGAATCTTCTTGATGCCCTTAGCAAAAAAGAATTTTTCTTCATGCATATTTTACGGTGGCTAATACTGTAAAAAATATTTCAAATAAACTTCCCATTAGCTAATTTCTTACTAGAAACCTAAATGGGTAGCTATTTTGTGGAATATAGATTTATTCACGGTTGAGAGAGGACCATTAGTTTAATTCCGAATGAAAATTGCAAGGTTGTAGTCGGATCAAATATGAACATAGAGCCTCAATTTTTTTGTTAATCCATTTTCAAAAAAGTATTATCATTTATATCCTAAATGTCTTTGGACCCCGGGGTCGGCACAGTGGCCTAAGACGCCGAGGTAATACGTCTCGGCGCCATAGACCATGGCGCTGAGCTCTGATGTCTGAATGGTGAGGCTGGATGACATGATGCTGATGTGGTCAGACCTCGGTGTCACGATTCATGGCGCTGTTGGCGCCGAGCTCTAAATTTAACTCTAATTTACCATGACATGGACATATCCAAGTGGCTATTGAACCCTCCTTAGATAGTGACAGGCTTGATATTTCATCATTTTCTAAAATTCTCGCAACTAAGGTTATAGGAATTTTTTATGTTCTTGTATTTTTAATGTGAAATTCAACTAATTTTCGTATGGTTCCTGTAAAAATCCTTCGTTTCAAACAGACCTTAAGGCTAATTTAATTAATGCCTCATTGTTTCCCTCGACATGCTTAACACATCCAACTTCACCCTTGATTCATGATATGCAAGTCATTCTACAAGACTTTGTCCAAATGCTAGCACCAGCACGATGAACTCAGTTTATCTTTTCTTGAATATCGAATATGAATTCATTTCATTTTTAAATGGATTGAAATACAAAAAGGGAAATACCAGTTTGTAGGATCTCTGGTTGGCCTAGAGGGGGTAGATAGGCCTATCAAAACAAACACTCAAACTTTTATCAAATTCACCTAGCGGCACTGCCACTCTGGAGGGCGGCAATGTCGGACTGCGGCACTGCCGGGCTAGAACAGCGACACTGCCGCACCTGCAGACAACTTCGAATCACAGTTCAAAATCCGTAAACGAAAACTTAGATCGGAGAAATTTCCTAGCTTACTACAAGTGTGACAATCACAGATCAAGAGCTAGAAGTGGTAGGAACACCACACACAAGTAGATCGACTAAAAATCCTAGAAATCACCTCAACCACAATATGTCATGCAAGTAATGTAAATCAAGCACAAATGACACAATGATTTATCCTATGGTTTGGCTCGCCACCAAGGCTTGCCTACCTCCACGTTGTTGAGGTTAGCCACTAAGGCTTAGGGCTTTCCAACCCTTTCTCGTTCTCAAGTTAAGAGACTTAACTCTTAAGATGAGGGGTGAGTTTACTAGCTTCAAGAGATTGTTACAAACCTTTTAGGGCTGCCACACAAGTTGGCAAGCTCTACGGGCAACGTTCTAACTGGCTAGGAGCCAAGCTCCAAAAGTAACAAACACAACCGCTGGCCAAAACGTGAACCAAGTGCTATTTAGAGTTGGGGAATCAATGGAGCTGCTATCTAATCGATTTTTAGACCATTTTCCCTCAAGGATTGATGGGAAAATCAATGGATTTGCTTGAGGGCTTGAGGTCAACAATAGAGGGGGGGCGAGAGAGAGAGCTCCTTCTCTGTTTTGAGCATGCTGAAGTGAAGAAGAAGAGACAGATGGCCGTTGGGGAGGAAGGGAAAAGGTATATATACCCCCCAGCCCCCAACGGTCATCGCACCCAAGGGCTCAGGCGAGACAGAGCCCGTAGCCTCGAGGTCGGGCGAGACGGAGCCCGTGGCCTCGAGGTCGGACGAGACAGAACCCGCATCCTTAGGGTCAGGCGAGATGGAGCCCGCACCCAAGGGGTCAGGCGAGACGGAGCCCGTGGCCTCAAGGTCGGGCGAGACCTTTTAATACGTCTCGAGCCATCTGGGGAAGTCAGCGTGGGCGCTAACTTCCTTGTGCCGCAACTCAAGTGCGGCAATGCCTCTCTTCAAGTGTTGCAGTGCCGCACCATGCAAGACAGCAAGGGTAATAGTGAAGTATAGACTGTCTTGGCTGTGAATCTGAGGATGCATGAGGTTGTTTGAGCACTTGGTAGCACATATTAGCTTAAGCATTGTGTCCTAATTAATAGTATGGCTTTTTCTATACTTAAATTCAATAATATAAAAGAATTTAAATCTCCTTTGAGTTTGAAGGCCTCTACATTTGTAATTGGGGGCTCCTTTATTTCATGTAGCATCCTCGAATATAAATTCCCTGCTTGTCATCTCGATAAATCTCATTAATTCTCTAATTACGTGGTCATTATCACCAAAACCTACACTTAGGGCTTGATTGCACTTTCAATCTCCTCCGTTTTGGTGATTAATGGCAACCCAATTAGAGCTTACAAAAGATATAAAATAAATACTGAGATTTTTGAGCTATGAGTGTAGAGCCTCCCCCTAAGTATGTGAATAGATAATTGAATTCTCAAATTGGCATAAGAAGCCAAGATTCACATTTTAGTGAAAGTGATGGGACCCCCTACATCCATGCTCTTATGGGGTGCTGCATACTGTGTCAAGTATGTAAAACGTGATACAAATGATAGTTTATGCACAACATGGTTTGTTGTTGCAGCTGGATGCCGCACTACCGCACTTGCTGTAACAGCACAGATCAAAACAGACATCACACAACATGTGATACATATAAAGATATACATTTTAACACAATTGTATCACAAGCGACATCATAGATTAATATATGTCCATATCCCACATTATAAAAAGTACTTAAGTAGCATTATTACATAAATAGAGTTTCTAATGGACTCTCCAACTCTCACCTAACGAAGACTACTCTAAATGGATACGAACATGACTCTAGCTACAGCAACCTCTATGGCGTCGAAACTATTAACCCCTCTAATTTTCTCCCCCTTTGGCATACAGCAGCAAAAAAGAGAAGAAAAGAAGAAAGACCATCACTCACTCCTCATCCTCTTGGATCGTGTCCCAATCGACATCATCCCCACAAGTAGCTCCACTAGCACCTGCAACGTCCTCCTCTCCACCATCATCGTCGTCGTCAGAGGAGAAGGAGGAGGAAGAAGAAGACACCATCGCCCTCCCTTGGCGATGAGTGGTCAAAGTGTGGCGCTCATGCCTGGTGCTCCTCCTCATGGACCGTAAGGTGGTCCTCAAACTTGTGTGAGGATCAAGCTCTAGCTGCTCCTGCTCCTCGTCCTCCTCCTCTGAATCTGTCTCAGAAAGACTAGGGAGGTCATCAAACCTCGACGGTGACTGAACTGGAGAAAGAGGTGGCAGTCCTGCACACTCTCTAGCCTCCCGGTTGGCTTCATGGTTCTCCAACTGGTCTTGATATGTGGTCCTCTCTGTATAAGTGCATGTGGTGAAGATGGCCTTGATCCACTTCCCAAATTTCTCCATCTTCTTTTCCTTGCGAGGCCTAGAGCGGGATGACTTAGGCATGTCCTCAACTGATAGAGAGCGTCTCACTGCCCTACTAGCACCTGCCCCTCGGGTCTTCTCAATTTTGTAGACGGTGTGAAGACCATCTTTCTCCAATCTATAGCCAGTGACCCTCTCAATCATAAACATGAGATAGGGGCATATGGTATCCCCTTTCTCCCATCCTCCATGGCGTTCCTCAGCTCATGCCACATGAAGCGAGGGACATTAAACCTGTTACCTCCAGGGGCAAATCTAGCAAGCATATTCCTGCACATAGCCATTAAGATCAGAGACTGCTCCATACTTAGGAATGATAGTGTGCCTGATCAAATTATTTAGAATGTAATAATAGCTCTTCAGGCCACTGACTTTCCCATCTGCACTTTTCTTGTCAATCCACATATAGGCAATATCATGGATCTCAGCTCTAGCCTCATCATGAATATAAGTGAAGCCTCGCTCCTCCTCTCCAAAACCAAGGATCTGGCTGAAAGTCACAAAATCAACTCTATAATGACGTCCCTCAGTCAACCAGTGAATCTCATCAGTGTAGATACTATAGAAGAAAGTGGCATGGAACTAGGCTAGCACTTTCTCATTCCAATTATTTCTGAAGCTCATAATATTAGTGAGGCCAACCAACTCACAAGCCTTGATCACCTTTGTAAGGAAAATGGACCCTAGGCCTATTTACTTTGGATTTTGGTGTTTGATGACCAACACAACCAAATTGGACTAATGAATTTGCAAGTGTTTGTTTTGTAGTTCAATAGAGTGCAAGACATGACTTGGACGAAGGCGACGTGATGATCTGAGGATCAACACCACAAGCAAGACCTTAGGAGCACAAGAGAAGACCTAAGATATCAAGCAAAGTCCAAGCACGAAGATAGGAACCAAGCCGTACGCAAGATCACAAAGAAATGAGCTCATAGAAGTGACCGTACGCTCCAATCAGTGGCTCGGCATTAGCAAGCAGCAATCGGACGCTGAACAAGTGAATTGTCCGGATGCACCGATGGCACTATTCATTAGTCCGACAACACACTAAGCAAGTGATCGAACGCTGGCGGCAAAACCTACCGAATGCAGGACAGCAGCGTCCGATCGAGTACAGAGAGGTTCTAGAGCGGCGAACTTGCGACCGGACGCGTCCGGTGGCAAGTGACCGGACGCTAGCAGCGTCCGATCAGTTGTTCGTGGCTCCAACGGTCGGGACAACCAAACACATTCTATCAGGACGACTCCAGTGTTCGGTCAGTAGCAAAAAAGCGGGATTTCATCCCCAACGGCTACTTTGTCAGTGGGGCTTATAAATACAACCCCCAACCGCCCATTTGAGATGAGTGGAGCCGAGGAAACATACCAAGGGTGTTGATACACCATTTTAGTGATATCCACTTTCATAGTGCTTAGTGTTTTATTAGGTGATTAACGTAGGTGCTTTGCGAAATGCTTAGGTTGATTAGACCACCGCTTATGCACTTGCTCTAGGTTTAGGCCTAGTGTTTAGTGAGGTTTGCATACCTCTTACCACTCGGTGCTTGCGCACACCATTATTGTACATTGAAGGGGCTTGTAGTCTTGCGAGATTACACCAACCGCATTTATGGTGTGGCCGCCACCATGTACCGGAGGGAACAAGGCCCACGGCGTTTCAGTCGGAAGCTTGATAGTGAAGACGGCGGGGAGCATCTGGGAGAGGCTTGCCGGAAGGCACGTCGGAGACCCACTTATGTGTGGGGAAGGCCCGAGGCTATCCATGGAGTTACCCAACCGGAGCTTGGCCCTTGCAAGGGATTCCTTGTGAAGGGCTCCAACGAGGACTTGTGGGAAGCTTGCGTGCTTCTCGATACCTCGGTAAAAATACTGGAGTCATCGACGGGAGTTTGCATATCTCTACCTTGCTCTTTAGCTTCTGCATTTACATTGATTGCATTACTCTTTTTGCGGTAGAGATAGCAACATATTAGCAAAACCGTAGTTGCACATTTAGATAGTTTGTCTTTTGCATAGGTTTTTGCTAAGGTTAGAAAAAGAGGTCATAGTTTAGAGTTAGATTTTTAAGTTGCCTAATTCACCCCCCCTCCTCTTAGGCGTCACGATCCCCAACAACCTTATTGAATTCTAGCTCATTCTTTATCTTCATCTCCTCCCAATCAACATACTGCATCTAGATAACTTTGGATTTCTTGGGGTTGAAGTTCACAGATGCATAGAAGTTGAAATGAAACTCATTCCAAAACCTATAGTCTATCTTCAAATCCTTTGGCTGCTCATAGGGATTATTCTCACATGCTTCCTCCACCATCTTCAGCTTTCCCATATAGTTGAGCACGGGATGAGCACGTGTGTCAACAGGACGCCTCATAACAACATCCTCAGAATACTCTCTGATGTAGCTCCTATCAAACTCCTCAAGATGAGGTGGAGTATCTGGGCAAGCACCTGGAGGAATAGTGCGGCCAGCCCTCTCTAAGTTCTCCTCATCCTAGATCATCTAATCTCTCCTCCCCCTATCTCTAGCAACATCTCTACCTGCTGCACTGATGCTGCCCCCTATGGTCCTGCCACGACCACGATGAGTCATTTGCTCAATCCTCTTTTACAACCACCGCCAGGGATGGCAGGAGTCTAGGTTAGTAGTTACTGCCTAAACACTGAGGGTTTTCACAAAATCCTGTATGCCACCTTGCAAAAGCTTGGAGTCAAAGATCATCCTGAATATGAGGGCCATAAGTATGAAAAGCATGGCGCTAAGCGGTGTGAAGTTACAGTATATATTGGGAGGAGTGAGGAGTTTTCCGGCATCACTGAAGCCTGGAATATGACAACAATCGGGTTTTGCTTTGGCGACACCTACCAGGTTGTGGCCCGCAAAGCCTTGTGGTACCTTTGCCAAATCTATGAAGAGCCCATTGCTCGTACCCCCATGAGGTTCTTTGCACCTTTGGAAAAGAATCGACGGGCATGGAGGGCTCGCATGGAGGCTTTGCAAGGGAAGGATGTGCAAGAAGATAGTCCAACCGTGGTGCACTTGATCACATACCTGCTTGCTCTAGATGAACAGTATGATCGATAAGCCTTGGAGCTGAGGAAGTGCCTCCAGCGAGCCGAGGAAGCCAAGATCTTCTCTAGGATACTCTAGGTGCAGCTTGTCGAAGCTCATGCCAGAGCGACAGCCGCAGAGAGTTGTGAGACTGCCATGTCAGAAGCCCTAGAGGAGATCAAAGATCGGCATGTCCATTAGCTGGGAGAGGCCTACCTTGTCACTAGGCCAAGCGAAGGATGCTAGCTATTGAACGGCATGATCCCTTGATCATGGAGGGCATCCCTGTCCACCCACCGGAAAGAAGGAGAACCAATGTTGCCATACCGCTAGCACCTCCACCCTTGGAATTGTCAGAAGCAGAGCCCTTGCTTCCTCTCACTCAGCCACTGCCTAGAGAAGAGGTAGATCCATAGCCCGAGCGGTAGAAGAATCCGCCGAGCCCGGGGATGAAGATGGGTGGTCTGACAGAGTAGATTAGTTGCCTTGGGAAGATGTACTGTAGTTAGTAGTGCCTTTCATCGTTGTTTTCTAGTATTGTACTCTTGCCATTGTTTTTTGTCCATAGTTGTTCAGATCATCCGGCCGTAGGGAAGGGGAATGATGTGTTAAGAATGGGAGAGTGAGTGCATGTATGTTGTACCAGTATAAGGACGTTGGAATGTGCATTTTATTTATTTCGCTGTGTTTATTGTGTGCATCTACCATTAAGTCTTGTTAGACATGCTTAGGGTTTTTAAGGGCGATGTTAAGTGGGTTACAAGAGAAGTTACCATTCAGATGCTAGCAGACTAGCCGTGATTGAATAATATAGAACACTGTATCGACTAATTGTAGATGTCCCAGCAGAACACTTGAATCTTTTTAAATCAAATCCGTTGTTGGATTTGAATTCCTTGTCCCTTGCTATGAAAGGAATCATTGTTGTTTGAATCTTCCCTTGCAATACTCCTTTATTTCTGTGGTCTATGACCCCACTATTTTTCACTACGTGTAAGTTGATAAAGTGGCCAGGTTAATAGCTTATGGTGCCACGATGAAACCGAGGGCCCTTGTGGAATAGCCACCACATGGTGACGCTGCTCAGCACGCACTGGTATCAAGGTTGTTGACCAAGTACCTTTACCAAGTTACACCGCCATATTGGTTTTGATACAAATATTCTTCTTGAAAATATTTAGGTGTTCGAACAGAAAATCCACAATGAGATGATGAAACAGTGTTCCTCAAAGTAAACAAGAGAATGTGGTTTTGGAGGAAGCATGTATGTCATGGTCTCAGTTCACATGAAAGACTGGCGCTTATTGTGGTCATAGCAGAGAAAGAAAAAGAAGAGCAGCACGGAAGAGTTAGTCTCAGGTAGTAGGGAGTGCTTAGAAAAGCCTAAGTGGATGTCAAGTCCCAAGCTCTATGTCCAGCTAGACCACACTATGCACGTCGGTCACTATTGTCACGTGCCCTGCGAACACCGTCAGTGTTGGGCCCATTAGCACGCTGTTCTCGTGTGGCCTCGACATCGTGCCGCACTCACCGTCCTCGTGTACTGTGCGTTTTCCCTCCTATCGGCTCTGGATCCCAAGCCCTCATCCCCATACCGGAGCCCCCTCCCTCCTTTTTCTTCTTTTGGGGACACAGTCGCCCACACACCTTCCCTGCTAAGCGAATCCCCTTCCCCCCTCCCTTATCCTCCCTCCGCTCGCTCGCACAGGGAGCGCACCATGGTTGACTTTATCCCCACGTCGTGAATCGTCAGTGTCTCCCATCCATGCCATCTCCACTTCTAGAGGGTTGTGCCCCACCTCCGTTCACCACTATAAGATACCCTTGGTCTTTGCTCTTCTTCTTCATCCCCATCCCCTCAAATCCAAAGCAGAGCTACGAGATCCAGTCGTTATTGTGGAACTAGGTTCGTCAATCAGAGGTGATTCTATAATCTGAGAAGAAGAAGGGATCTGGTTTTTGAAAAAGTTCAAGACTATTGGTTACTTTGGTCTTAGGGTTCACATTGTTTGACTTCTCAATCTCCTATTTCTGGATCTGTTAGACATACACCATATTTTGGATAAGCATTTTATTATTGTTTCTCCATTGCCCTCGTATATCCTGACTTCTGGATTAAGCCTTGGTTGTACTAGGTTGCTCTTAACCAGGTATCCCTAAATCCCCATGTGGTTTAGTGTTCGGCGTCATGTAATATTCCGTGTAATTTCATATCTATGAAATGTAATCGCATTTCCCCTCCTCTGATTCATGCTCCGAATCTTGGGACAAGATTCTTTTTAAAGGGGGTTGGTTGTAACACATCTGGTGTTACGAGCTCGCTAAGCACCGAGATTATGGCCTGAGAGATAGATCTATCAATATAGTGAGTTAGTTACGTAAATGCCTATATGTGTTAATGAAAAATCCTAACGTGAAGAGTAGAATAAGTAGTTCTAAATATTGTCCCGGAAGCGATTTTTATAAGCAAAAATTAAATATAATTTGTATGTAGCACTTGAATAAAG
This sequence comes from Miscanthus floridulus, assembly GCF_019320115.1. Classification (NCBI taxonomy): domain Eukaryota; kingdom Viridiplantae; phylum Streptophyta; class Magnoliopsida; order Poales; family Poaceae; genus Miscanthus; species Miscanthus floridulus. The sequence continues at coordinate 74,782 of NW_027096303.1, forward strand.
TTTAGAGTGTAAGTGTAGTAGATGGAAATGCAACATTAATTTTTGGAGAATAAATACTATTAGTTAGTAATTTGGGAAGTTCAACAAAAATCAAACTTGGAATTTGGAAGGGTCATTTTCGTTGCCAACAAGCACTTGAGCTTATGTTTAAAAGTATCCTTCTTTGGCAAATTATATTGGACAAACTAATTATGAAGTGCTTGGATATTATGTTTCTAAGAGTTAGTATGTAGTATGGGCTAGGTCATGGTACAATTGTTAGTTGAATCCGGCAAGGTTTAGACCCTTTCAAAATTAAGGCAAAAACGCTAAAGGTTGTTAGTTCTAACTAAGCCCTTACTCTGTCTAAGTCGGAAAAGAATCGTAGACAATGTCATTTTGGCATTTAAAATTCAACAAAAATGATTAAGCAATATATCTATGTTTTTGCATGATTGGTTGCATTTAGGTGTATACTCAAACATGGTGCAGGTCATGGTTACGTTAGAGTTATGATGCTCATGCAAAAAAATTGTCGAATTTCGTAAGAACGTGTTGTGAACTACGTCATTGACGTTCTGATTCGCGAACCCATGACCGGCGTGACGAGCTCATGTTGATGGGCTTCTATCTTCCTCTCTAGTCACTCTTAGGATAGAGGAATTAATTCGCTGGCTAGTTGGTAGTACCAGTTGTAGGTCGGGGTAGCTGGTTGGACTTGGGTCGAGTTAGGCATAGTTTTTCGTTCGCTTTAAAACTCGTGCATGACATCAGTAGCAGCCGCTTGGCCCAGGCTCGTGGTCACCGTGCGTGGGGCGCTGCTGGCGCTAGGGCTTAGGCCACGGTCGGGCCGCTGCCATTGCCCAGCTCACACACAAGGTTGATGTCACGCATCGTCTGCGATTTGGCTCGCTATTGCGCACATGTCGTGCTTAGGCAATTGGCCGTGGTGCCGCGCGCAAAGCATACCATGGCCACGATAGGTTGGACTAATCAGATGTGGCGCCCGCCTCACCTTTCAATCCACCTACCACATCGAGCACTCGAGCCATCCTATGTCGTCGTGTCTTGGTCATCGGCTTTGGCTCTAGTGGCGATGTGACGCTTTCCCTGTCCACCATGGCTGCCAACCGACACTGATGCACCCTCATTTGGGTCCTGCCACTTCAAGTTACGCACATCACGCCAACCACCTGGCCTTGTCGCTTGTGTGCGCGAGCTCGCTGCCACCACTGACCGGAGCCACGCTTTAACTCGCCCTAACGCTCGAGCTCATCCTCATGCTTTTTCCTCGTCGTGACCATGGCCTGGGCACTACACTTCCTACCTTTCTAATTCACCTTGCTCGAGGCTTTGTAGTCTGATTCCTCACGCCAGCAAGTAGCCTAGGAGGTTATCTAGTAGCCCGGCCCTCACCAAGGCACAGACGGGCATTATTGGTTGGCCAATTTGGCAATTGGCTCATCGCCGGTCAAAAATCATCGTCATGCTCGGGAAACTACGGGTAACGCCTGTAGGGCTGTTAGCAATTTGATTGATCATATCTCTAAACTCGGTTTGATTCCCCCTATTCGGTGCTCATGTTGTTTTGGCTAGAGTGTTCATCGATGGTAGGGTGACGCATCGGTGCCACGCTCGTAGCGCCGCCACATGGTGCGGGCACCCGTGGCTAGCCTGCCACAACATTTCCCTACTTCAACCGTCTTTGGGGCATGCACCTAGGTGAGCTGCTGATGCCTCTCCACCACATCTACTCCCCTAGGAGTGCGTAGGCTCGTAGGATTGGCCGTGCCGCCATCGTGGCTAGCCACTCGCTGCTGCTGCTCCCGATAGTACACCACTGAGTTTCAACCGCCATCCATGCTTGCGGGTTTAGCCATTGATGGTGGTTAGCCCTTTATTCCTATCGTCGCGGGTCTAGCTTGCCCGGTGTAACCACCGTTGCCGCTAGTGTGCCGCACCGTCACGCGTGGGTACACCGGGGACCACCCCATTATGAAGGCAACATGTTCCAAGGTCCTTAATATAAAATACGTCTCTCGTGCAATAGTGATCAGAGGCGCCGCGTAATAACCGATTAGTCCGAGGGTTCTTTTGCAAAATGCACGTGCGCGGGCCTTCTGGTTTTGGACCACGCTGGGCTATTGCGATGCGCGCGTGGCCGGCCCCGCACTAGGCTGTTGGGCTAATTAGGTTGTTGCCGGCCTTTTTCCTTTTCTAAGTATTTTCTAATTTAGTTTCTAAGGCAAACTTGTAAATTCAATATAAAATTGTGTAGTTAACCAAAAATTATGAAACCAATTTTGTTAGGTTCCTAAAATCATGATCTATCTACTAGTATATTTTGTTCACATAGTTTTAGAATATTCTTAGGAGTTATATAATTAATTTGAAATGTGTAATATTGTAGGAATTTTTGTGATGAATTGATGGTAGTGTTAGCTTTGAAAATTTTACAGTAGCTCCATAGTATTATCATGTGCCATCTATAATTTTTGTAGTTTCAGAATAATTAGTTTGCTGAGGTAACTAATGAGTCTTAGTTTATATATATAGTAAATAAAAGGAAATAAAAGAAACACCTAGGGATTTTATAGCTAAAACATTGTGGGAAATTAGCATCTTGTTCGACAATGTGGATACGTGGCCTAGTACATTAGTCATTAAGACCGACTCGTTAGCTAGTAGTGTAATTACATTTTAGAGTTGCGATTATCATGATTATTTATATTTCCATGTCGTGTCCATGAATATCAAAATAGGCACGACGACGGACCATAAAGTCATTTGGGAAAATAGGAGCAGCGGATACATGGATGGCCGTGTCACCACAATGGAATGCTAATTTTTTGGTTATATCTTACCCAGGCAAGCCCCGGTGCATAACCCCTATTATTATGTACTTTAATTTATGCTTGTGCATTAAGTTTAAGGAGTTGAATGAAACCCACTTGCATATATATATCCTTATCCTCCTTATCCTATGAGTTTTACTAGTATGACAGGATCGTGTAGATTGCTATGCTTTAGGATTTCGGTAGAAGTCGGGTGATTTACTGTCACTCGCAAGAGATAGGCAAGATATTATCATTGTTATTATATTATTATCACCTAGAATATATATATGAAAGGAAATGAAGACCGGGCAGGGATATGGTATGGGTATCGGTGGGTGTAAGAGGTTGTGTCCCGTTGCCAATGGGGCATAGCTTGGTTACACTGTTCTCCCTATCCGTGTCGGTTAAGGACCGGTCGTTGCATTGGATTCTAGTCAGGTCACAGACTTATTATCCTAAGCACATACTTGTTTATGGGAGCAGGGAAGGCTCATTGCTCTATTGTCGTGGATTTTGGCTCTTTCCGGGCTGACTGATTGGAGGCGGGGATGGTGGAGGTCTAAGCACCACATTAAGTCTGGGACTCAGGTGTGGGGGCTTGGAGTCCAAGTTTGGACAAGGATCTAGACCCCTTGATAGGAGAGTGGTGGATTAGTCCTGCTTGTGCCTAGGGTACAAGCGGGGCGTGTGTTTTAGGGTACCCAGCTAGGCACATTGATTCACAAATTGCCAGGTAATCCGATATGACTTGTCTATAATCTAGCACCATAGTAAGAACTAGAATATGAAAGATGGTAAAATGGTTCTGATTGCTTACCACCTGCTTGAAAGTAGCATTGGTGCTTACATAGAATGGTTATTTAACGAACTAATGATGATTGCTAATAAATTTTATATAAGGACACACATGTTAGGAATACTTCCTGCAGATGCAATAAAACCACAAGCCAGATAGCCTTGCATATCCTTGAAGTCTTTTCTTTTCTCCTGACGGGTAAGTCTTGTGGAGTACAATTGAGTACTCAGGGTTTGTTCTACCCTATTGCAGGTGATAGGAACATGTGGAGCTGACACTTGTGTGCGGAAACTTCCTGGTGGGCTCAACGAGGATTTCCTTAACGTTGCGGACATATAGTTTATTTGAAACTTCCACCTAAAATGTTTTACAATGGAAAACTTATAACATGTTATGATGTATATAAAGGATCATCATGTTAATGTTTAACTTGTTATTCAATGATTTTATTTCTGCTGAAACTCTGATAACATGGTTATATTCTGCTATTATAAATAATAAATATTATACCCTGATGTTGCATGGAAGGTGATGTAAGAAATGACTTAAAAATGTTGTATGCTTTATTCTCTCATTTGTGATCCTGATGAAAAAATGTGGATTTTTGGGTTCTTCCTTGGTGTGTGCTCGACAGAACTGCCTAATGTAGCTCACCTTCGAGGTGCTTAGTGTCTAGTGGAAGACAAGCGCCTCCATAAGTGAGCTATTTCAGGCGATTCTGCCACATCAAATCTCTTGGTCATGATCCTACTAAATTCCTCACAAAAAATGATTAGTACTACCAAATATTATGTTATCGACATATATTTGGCACACAAATATATCTTTGCCAACTTTATGAGTAAAAAAGGTAGGATCGGCTTTGCCTATTTCAAAGGCTTGTTTAAGCAAGAATTCCTTAAGGCATTCATACCATGCTCTTGGTGCTTGCTTAAGCCCATAGAGTGTCTTTTGGAGTTTGTAGACATGGTTGGGAAACTTGTGATCTTCAAAGCCCGGTGGTTACTCAATATAGACAAGTTCTTGAATAGGGCCGTTGAGAAATGTACTTTTCACATCCATTTGATATAGCTTGAAGTTATGATGAGCAGCATAGGCTAGAAGCATTCGAATTGCTTCAAGTCTTGCCACCGGTGCATATGTTTCTTCAAAGTCTAAGCCCTCTACTTGAGTGAAACCTTAAGCAACCAACCTTGCCTTGTTCCTTGTCACCACTCCATTCTCATCTTGTTTGTTGTGGAAGACCCACTTGGTGCCAATGACATTGGTATTGGGTCGTTCCACCAAAGTCCACACTTGGTTTCTTTCAAAGTTATTAAGCTCTTCTTGCATGGCCATCACCCAATCTGGGTCTCCAAGTGCTTGTTCTACCTTAAAAGGCTCCAAAAAGGAAACAAACGAGTAATATTGACAAGAGTTTGCTAAATGTGAATGAGTTGTTACCCCTTTTCGAAGACTCCCAAGGATGTTATCAATGGGATGATCCCATTGTACTATTTGCCTTAGCCTTGGATGCTTAATGACCTCTTGTTCATCTTCTGGATCTTCATCATCATCTTGGTCAAATATGGGTTGTAGGTTTTGTCCACGAGCTGGAGTCAAATCAGCTACTGCTTACTGTGTAGGTGCAGCACTATCACCCTCAAGTGTGGCACTATCGTGCTCTAGAGTTGCAGTAGGTGTTTGTTGTAGTGTAGCATCAGGTACGTCAGTGGAAATTGGTGCAACAGCAACTTGAGGAACCTCCACTTTAGTGGCTTCATCTTCTTGTGGTCTAATATCATCAATTGCCAATTTCTTGTTTGCTTCACATGGTGGATCCTCCTTAATTTTCTACAACACTTGAGTCAACTTGCTCTACTTGAGAGCCATTAGATTCATCAAATGTCACATCTACCGCAATCTCAACTCTTGTTGACACTGGATTTTGGTCGACTCTGGAGGATGACAGGTGGACCCGCATACGGGAAGAAGGGTATTCGGCAAACAAAACAAGCGGTCGGCTAAATGCTTATGCGGTCGGTTGCTCCAGAAGGCGGTGACTCTGTTTGGGAAAGCAGAAGATGGCAGGCAAGGCCGATCGAAAAGATGAAAGTTGTAGTAATAAAGGACTCTGAGAGTTTAGGGCAAGGAATCATAAGTTTCCAAGTTTGTTTAAAAAGTTCCTTTGTAAATCGTAGTCTTCTAGGATTCATGTTTTGTCTAGGGTATAAATATTGACCCTCGACCATTGTAATAGGGGTTCACAACCAAATCAATACAACCGGCCCCGTGCCAACTTTCGAGTCCTTTTGTCGTGTCGTCGAGTTCTTCGAGAGGAGTCATCGATCCATCGACCTCCGTAAGTTCCGACAACCTTGTTATCATGTTTAGTATCATGCGGTGGATTTAGACGTGATGCAAGTAGTCTTGTTTGTTTTCAATGGTCGTGCGGCGGATCTTTGCTTGACAACCAAGAAGTCTTTGCTTATGCTTTGTTTATGAGTAGATACCGTGCGGCAGGCGTTTGCTCAATATGCTTAGTGAAAGCAAGATAGTTATCGGCTCTATTAGATATGGCAAATCTGAATAGATTCATTAAGTTATCCAGTGTTGCATGTTTTAAACATTTTATATATTTGTAACACACTTCTGCCCAATCTAGATTGATATTGTTCGGCTCTCTCTCTTATGGTTTTATTCGTGTTTCAACGATCATTGCTTTTCATATTACTTTTGCAAATAGATAACACGCTCATAATGGCTGGATTATTTTAATCTAGATTGTCACATGTCGCGGGTTCATGCATGTTAATCACGTTTAAGCTTTAACGAAACTAGGTGTCGTGCGGTAGATGCAGGTTTTAGATTAGTTTAATCGTTTTTATTTGCACGTTCCTTCTTCATGGACCCCAATTCGGCTGGACTGCTGAGCTTGGTTATGCATTAACTCATAATTAATTTCACTTGTTCAAACATGTCTTCCCATGCACATGCATTCGGCAATCAGGTCTTTACGTGCATTCATCTTACGATTAGCTGAATGGTTTATGAACTTGTTGGCAGACAGCTCTCTATAGCCGTATGTCGTTGTAAGTGGCTTCAGGGTCGTATATGTGGAACTGTCTAGTCTCACCCGACATGTTCTGGTTTGACATTTAATTGTTTTATCCCTTGTTAGTTTTCAGGTCAAACTGACTAGCACGCTTCCGGATCACGAAGCACCCGGGAACCCGATTGAAGCCACGCTTTCCGGCTTACTGTGTGTTAGGCACAGTGCGTCACATTTTGTGTTAACATACTTTTTGGCACGCCCGGTGGGACCATCTGTTAGTTCAAGATGACGTCTGAGATCAACAATGATCATGTTCTGGATGTGAGCATGACAGAATTGCCAGATAATTACAGGGATTTAGTGCTACAAGCATGTGAGCAATACCAACGGAAGTGTTTGATGTCTTTTTCAAAAAACAAGAGCAATAAAGTGTTTCAAAAGCAGTCAATGCCAAGGGTTCTTCTTCCGCATCAGACTGATTACACTGAAGAGGAGGATGCTCAGAAGATGGCAGCCTTGGTCTATAAAGCCATGGGAGAAACCATGACAAACCATCACACAGCTTTTCTGAATACTTTTCGGGCAATCATGATCAGTACTTTTGGTCCAATGGTTGATAAATACTTTGAAGAAAATGTTGGCCCACTCAGTGGACCGACACTTTTCAATGTTCCAAAGCATCAAGAGAAACCTGTTGGAAAAGAAGTAGCGTCGCCTTCAAATATAGGTGGATTGATTCACACTGAAAAGCAATCACATCTCACCTATGGCCAGGTGACATTTGGTACCATGGGAGAAGTGCCACCTTCAGCTTATAGAGTTTCTCCAGCATCAAATAGGTTGCAGAAGAATATGTATGGAGATGGGTATCAAGAATTTACTGATTATAATGCTATCAATGCTGTGCCAAATCCAGGGTATAGGAGTGTTTCAGGATTGCCTTCTGGAGTGCAAGTACAAGGAAATTAGGATTCAGACATTGATGTTTTGATGCGCAGGATGACTGATATGATGCAGAATCAGTTCGGCTTGAAGCCAAAAAATCAATCCTATTCATACAAGTCTCCTTATCCAGAGTGGTACAACAGAGTAGCGTTACCTCCAAGGGTGAAGCCTCCAACAAATTTGACCAAGTTTTCTGGTCAAGATGATACTAGTACCATAGAGCACGTCAGTCGGTACTTAATGCAGCTTGGAGAAGCTGCTTCAGATGAAGCTTGGAGGATTTGATATTTTCCTTTGTCTCTTACAGGACCAGCTTTCACGTGGTTCACGTCTTTACCAGCTCATTCCATTGGTACGTGGACAGAGCTAGAGCAGAAGTTTCATTCATATTTCTACATGGGTACTAATGAGAAGAAGTTGGTCGATCTCATGAATCTGAGGATGAGAACAAATGAAATACCATTGGAATATCTTCGCAGATTTAGGGAGACCAAGAATATGTGTTATTCTCTGAATTTACCAGATGATCAACTACCTGGAATAGCTATAGCAGGAATGTTGCCGAATATCAGGGAGAAGTTGTTCGGCATGGAGTTTGATGATCTTGGCCAACTTGCATAGCGTTTAGCAGCTATGAGTAATCAGGCCCAAGGATTCAGGAGAGATAATCGCTTTCAGAAGAACAATGCCACTAATAAGATGTATCAAGGTTTTCTGGAGGAAGCGACCGAGTATATTGATGAAGATGAGATAGCTGCAGCTGAGTTGAATTGGGCAAAGGAGCCTACTCAAGTTAGTCAACGCTGGTTGAAACAACAAAAGGGAACCTATGATTTTGATGTTACCAAGGCAGACAGACTTTTTGCATTATTGATAAAGGAAGGACGCATCAAGCTGCCAGAGGGACATCCTATGCTACGTCCTGAAGGAGTGAAAGACAAAAAGTATTGTGGCTTCCATAACACTAATTCTCACTCTATCAATGTTTGCCGAGTGTTCAGAATACGAATCTAGAAAGCTATCCAAGAGGGACATTTGAAGTTTGATGGCAAGATGAAAATTGATGATCAGCCTTTTCCACAAAATATGATTTCTTTCTCTGTGAATATGGTCTCTGCCAATGATCTCAAAGGTAAAGGCAAGGTGAAGGTGTTGACTTCTGATAGAGCAAAGGAAAGTGGTGCTGTTGACCCGGATCAGCAAGTCACCAGTAGAGAGCTACAGCAACAAGTTCGGTTTTAGAATAGCCGAACCGAGAAAGGTCAAACTTCCAAACCCAGAGTTACATCATGTATTTTTCTAAACAAGTGGCAGAGAGGGCAAGAGAACGAATACTATAAGAAGCAATGGTTTATGGAAGAATGCCGGAGGTATGAGGAAGAGGTATACTGAAGGGAGCAAGAAGAATACATGACAGAATAGGAGCAGTCTCATTGGGGTTGTTCATTCTTTAGGCATTGTTGGAATGAAGGCTTGAGGTTGCCTGCTAGAAATAATTATCCGGAGTGTAGTGCTCAGTACTCCGAGTATAGGCAATCTCGAGTCAACCGCTGACCCGTCTATGAAAGACTTGGAACAAAGGTTCCTGAAGATGATCGGCGATTAAAAATAGATGATTTTGAGAATCAGCAAAGGAAAAGATTTGCAGGTCAAGGTTGGATTCATGACAGGGTGCATGATGAAGAGGCTGATTCCTATAGATACGAATGGCAAAAAGGACAGTGGTGTCCCCCAGGCCTGAGGAAAAGTCAGAAAAGAAGAGTTCAACGGTTGAGGAATAGTGAGTTGGAACAGGAAGTTACCGAAACAAAGCAAATATGGCATACTAAGAAGAAGCTTGATGGATGTGGTCCTTCGGCTGATACTTGCATGGCTTTCTTCCTCCCATCAGAGTTTATAGCTCCCGAAAGCCAAGATGTCCAAGAAGAGGTGTACTCTGATTTTGATGAAAGTGAATGTCAGGATTTGATGGCTCAGCTTATATTAACACAGCAGGCTGTTTTTGACAAACCAATCAAGAATCGTCACTTGAGACCACTCTATTTAAAAGGATATGTTAATGGCAAGCCTTTAACCAAGATGTTTGTTGATGGAGAGGCTGCTATCAATATCATGCCTTATACTACCTTCAGAAAGCTTGGGATGACTAATGAAGAATTGTTGAAAACTGACATGGTGCTTAGGGACTTTGCTGGCAATCCTTCCGATACCCGAGGTGCTATCCATGTCGAGCTGACTATTGGATCGAAAACTCTGATTACTACCTTTTTTGTCATTGATGGCAAGGGGGCATATAGTCTACTCTTGGGCAGAGATTGGATCCATGCTAATTGCTGCATTCCTTCAACCATGCATCAAATTCTCATTCAATGGATTGGAGATGATGTTGAAATTGTACATGCTGATGATTCGGTAAGTGTTGCTGCCACAGAGTCTACCTACTGGGAATATGAAGGCGTTGATTGTTTCTCCGGAAAAGTGTGGAAAGAAGGTCCTGTAAATGTTTTCAGCGAGGGCCAATAGCCGATCCAAGCAGTCGGCTCTCATAGCAATTTTTAATGGGAAATCCTGTCGATGGCAACAAAGGAAAGTTGGGACGTGGTTTTATGTCGGCTGATAAGTTGGAAGAAATTGATGTTGGTGATGGTTCTAAGCCAAGGCCGATGTATATTAGTGCGAAGTTAGACCTAGAATATAAATCAAAGTTGATAAATCTGTTGAAAGAGTTTAAAGATTGTTTTGCTTGGGATTACACGGAAATGCCTAGATTGGATCGTTCCATTGTTGAGCATCGATTACCCATTAAACCTGGATTTTGTCCTTACAAACAACCTCCACAGAAGATATACAAAGAGGAGGTATTGGCCGATGTGAAGAAGGAGGTTGAAAGATTAATAGAAGCAAACTTCATTCGGCCATGCAAGTATGCAGAGTGGATTTCAAATATAGTACCGGTATACAAGAAAAATGGAAAAATGAGAGTTTGCATAGATTTCAGAAATCTTAATAAGGCAACTCCCATGGATGGTTACCCAATGCCAGTTGCCGATTTACTAGTAGATGCAGCAGCAGGTTATGAAGTCATTAGTTTTATGGATGGTAATGCTGGCTATAATCAAATTTTTATGGCAATGGAAGATATTTCGAAAACAGCTTTCAGATGTCCTGGTCATATTGGTTTGTTTGAATGGATAGTCATGACATTTGGGTTAAAGAATGCTGGTGCAACTTATCAAAGAGCTATGAATTATATTTTTCACGAGCTGATCGGCAAGATTATAGAGATCTACATCGATGATGTAGTGGTCAAGTCTAGAAATCATGAAGGACATTTAGCCGATTTAAGAAAGACTCTGGAGTGCACGAAGAAGCATGGCTTGAAGATGAATCCAAACAAATGTGCCTTTGGAGTTTCGACTGGTGAGTTTTTGGGATTTTTAGTTCATAAAGGAGGAATTGAAGTTGGGAAAAAGAGCATGGAAGCAATAGACAAAGTTGTGCCGCCAACCAATCTCACAGAATTACAATCATTGTTAGGCAAAATCAACTTTGTAAGAAGATTCATATCCAATCTATCAGAGAGAGTTTTACCCTTTTCTCCTTTATTAAAGCTCAAGAAGGATCAAAAATTTGTATGGGGTGACATACAACAAAAGGCTTTTGATGAGATCAAGCAATATATGAAGGCACCACCTGTGCTGGTACCTCCACAACTTGACAAGCCTTTTAAGTTGTATGTGGCGGCCGATAGCCTAACGATAGGGTCGGCCCTTATGCAAGAATTTGAAGGAAAAGAAAGAGTCATAGCTTATCTTAGCCGAAAGCTGCTAGACCCGGAAACAAGGTATTCGGCTACAGAAAAACTTTGCTTGTGTGTGTATTACTCATGTACCAAATCTCGGCACTATTTGTTGAATGCCGAATGCGTGGTAGTTTCTAGTTTTGATGTAATCAAACATATGCTATCGATGCCAATTTTGAATGGAAGAATTGGCAAATGGATTTTAGCATTGTCAGAATTTAATTTAAGGTACGAATCGGCAAAGGCGGTAAAGGGTCAAATTATTGCCGATTTTATTACCCAACATCGAGATCTTTCTGTTGAGGCGATAAGCATTGTGCCTTGGGCCTTGTTCTTCGATGGATCATCTTGTAACAAAGGTGGTGGTGCTGGTATTCTCTTGATTTCTCCACAAGGAAAAACTTTTGAGTATGCGGTTCCTATTGAATTTCATGTTACTAATAATCAGGCAGAGTATGAAGCGTTGCTTAAAGGGCTTCGGCTTCTTATAGAAGTAAAGGCCGTTGCTGTTGAAATCTTTGGGGATTCTGAGTTGGTGATTAATCAATTGAATGGTCAGTATGAATGCAAGAACAATGTGTTAAGAGAATATTATGAGGAGTGTAGAGAACTTTTGAAGAATTTTCTGGTAGTAACCTTGCATCATATCCCTAGAGAGTGCAATGAAGAAGCAAATAAGTTAGCTCAAGCTGCTTCTGGATATCGAGAGAGTCAGGAAGTTTTTGCTATAGAAGAAGGTGTTTTAAATACTGATCAAGTAGATGGTGATTGGAGACACGAAATTGCCAATTATCTGAAAGGTCTATCTCAAAAAGTTTCCCGAAAACTCAGGTACAAAGCTCTCAAATTTGTGTTTCTTGATGATCAATTATATTACAAGTCCATCGATGGAGTATTGCTAAAATGTTTAAGTCAAGAAGAGGCCAAGAAAGTGATGTATGAGGTTCACGAAGGATTGTGTGGTGCACACCAGTCAGCTTATCGGATGAAGTGGATAATTAGGAGAACTGGTTATTTTTGGCCGACTATGTTGGAGGATTGTTTTGAATATTACAAAGGGTGTCACAATTGTCAAAAATTCAGCAATATTCAAAAAGTTCCAGCATCTGCTATGAATCCCATAATCAAACCTTGGCCGTTCAGAGGATGGGGTATAGATGTAATTGGTCAGATCAATCCTCCATCTAGTAAGGGACACAAATTTGTACTCTTGGCCACAGATTATTTCACCAAGTGGGTTGAAGCTATCCCTTTGAAGAAAGTAACATCAGAAAATATGATCAGTTTTGTTAAGGAACATATAATTCACAGATTCGGGATTCCTCAAACTATAACAACTGATCAAGGAACTCAGTTTACTTCTTTGGAATTCTATGATTTTGCCAAAGATATGGGGATTAAGTTGTATAATTCTTCTCCTTATTATGCACAAGCTAATGGTCAGGCAGAAGCATCAAATAAAATTATGATTAAAATCATCCAGAAGAAGATTGATGAAAGACCAAGGAGATGGCACTTGGTTCTTAATGAAGCATTGTGGGCTTACCGAATGGCTTGTCATGGGTCCACTCGAACGTCTCCCTATGAACTGGTTTATGGGCATCATGCTGTATTACCATGGGAATTACGGTCAGGTTCAAGGCGAGTTGTGTTACAGAAAGAATTGGTAGAAGAAGATTATAAGGATCTGATGATGGATGAATTGGAAGATTTACATTTGATTCGTCTCAAGGCGTTGGAAAATATTGAGAAAGATAAAATACGCGTTGCCAAGTATTATAACAAAAGGGTTAGGCTGAAGCAATTCGCAGAAGGAGATTTGGTTTGGAAAACTATATTGCCAGTTGGAACAAAGGATAGAGCGTTCGGCAAATGGTCTCCAAATTGGGAAGGTCCTTTCCAAATAGTAGAATGTGTACCTAGCAATGCATACATATTGAAGACTTTATTTGGGGAGGAGTTTACCAGAGCTATCAATGGAAGATTTCTTAAGAAATACTACCCTAGTGTTGAGGTTGGTTCATGAATGTAGATCAGAAAAGCCGATAAAGAGAAAATCGCCTTTAGCCTAAAAATCAGATATAAGACTGAGAATAGCCGATATTGTTCATATCGCCTTTAGCACAAAATAGCCGATGCAGTTTGCATCGCCTCTAGCACAAGAATGTTTATTCAAGACTGGGTTGTTTTCAGCATTTTTCTGACAGTCGTAGGCAGAATTTTACCGAAAAGAATCAAATAAATAAGTATTCTTCCAAAAGACGAGATTATTTATAGAAGTCCATCCTAATACAAACTACTCCTCAAATAACTTGTTGAGGACGGACTAGGGGTTTGTGATTTCGGCAAGGGCAGTGGCATGATCATCGTAGGCCTCTAGACGCTCATCGATGTCGTCGATCTCGTCCGGGAGTCCTCCAACGAAGCCAACTGGCTGGAAGGAGTAGTCCTCGTTGGTTTGGGAGGTCATTGCCGCCAGCCCGAGAGAAGCACCAAGGTGCACACCTTGGATGACGGCCTGATCAATATGGCCGTCCACAGCATCAAGGCGTGCCTCGGATGTCTCCCCCTAGGCATTCACCTTGTCGGCAATCTTGTTCGCCGCCGCCTTCAGACGGTCATTCTCCGCAGAAAGAGCTGGGCAGAAAAGAAAAAAAAATGGGTTAGCAAGCAAGGGAAGCCAGAATGATAAAACCAAATGAAGATATCAGACCGGTGATGGCGTCGTAGAGTTGCTTCCGCTGGTCCTCCCATTCGGCTTGATCGATGCCAAATTTCTTAGAGACGTCGTCTAGCTTCTCCCAGGCTTCGTCCCTCTCCTGGCGAAACTTGAGAGCCTCCTCGTGAGAGTACGGATGATGTGCATCTACTGGTTCCGCTAGGCCCCAAGGATTGGAATGATAGGAGCTTGAAGAGCTAGAAGAGCCGGATGATGGAGTTCCCGGTTGAGCTGCTGTCGCCGAAGGAAGGAGATGATATTGGCTGGAGCTGATGACCCTTATCCTGATGAATGAGGAAGAAAAATTGAAACTAAGAGATGAACAAGAAAGTTGCAAGGGGGCAAAAAGCCGAATCGTACCCACGACGCCGGCAGCGCGATGCTCTGCTTCCTTTAGCCTCCCCGTCGGCAGGACGCTTGCCACGGTCGCCACTGTTCACCATTTGCTTTGGTGGAGGTTAGGGTTTTCTTTTGGAATGAATCGAATGAAGGAAGTGGAGGAGACAGATGTGAGAACGCTAAAGCAAAGATAGCGATGAAGGCTAACGGAAGGGTCTATTTATAAGCCGGAGCGAAGAGTCGTGGCGAATTCTACGGAATCGTGGGGCGAGAATGCCGAACGGTGCAGTAGGGTTTTTCCCTTTCAGCTGGGCCACTACTGGGCTGGGCCAGGCATGGGTTAAATTGGACGTCGCTCGACTATCTCCCTGATTTGTTGGAGCCAGCATTGTTCGGTTATACCCTCACAACATTTAAATTAGGATTCGTTCGGCTATTAGAAGAATGGAGACAATCGGCTACATTCTAATCGAGTAATTTAAGGGAAAATGGCCGATTGCTTTTTTTGAACGAATAAAAATAAGTAAGCATAAAGTTGGTTGATCAAGGGAAAGAGGATATCACACTTAAGTTTATTACAAACCCAATGTCTACTTGTTCAGAAGATGATTGATTGCCTCTATGGCCTCAGTCCTGATTCGGCTAACATTATCTAGCACTTTTTGATCTTCATCTTTAAAACTCTGGATGCTGGATAACTTAGTTTTGATTTGCTGGTCTTCTTTGATGGTCGAAGTTATCTTTAGTGAAGCTGCTTCTATGTTCTTCGGCAAATTAGCTATATGGGCCCTGTGAGACTGAATTTTGGCATTCAGTTCGGCTATTTGAGCTTCTAGTCTACTTTTTTCATCCTCCATGGCTTTCAGTTCAGGCTCCAAGGTTATCAAGGAATTTTTTGCAGTATGGATATGAGAGTGAAGGTCTTTAATCTCCAGCTTTTTCAAAGATCTATCCTTCTGCAGAGCAGCCCTCGAAGATATGTTCTTGGTGGCCCTTCTCACCATAGCAAAGTGGTCATCAAGATGGGCTACAGATTCTAGGGGGGCCTTGAGAGCAGAGGGGATATCTTGATCAATGAGTTCAAGGAGGTCTTTTATCTGGTCTGCATCATGAACCAGACTAATGGTATCCTTATTCAGCAGAATGATCACCTCTTTTAGCCGAGCCTAATTTTCCAGCGATAAGGATTGTTGAGAAGTAATCTCTTCACCTTTCTCAATGATGTAGTCCTCGATAGAGAAGGAGTAGCTGGTGGTTGGTTTAGTGATGTTCTTCTAAAAAAAGAGAGAAGAAAGGAGGTGTTAGCCGATTGTGTGAATTTGCTAAAATATAGTGTGAGACAAGGCATTACCTGCTGAACTGATTGATCATCAGGATGGATTATACTCTGGCTTGTTGGAGGACTTGGCTGAAGGTTCAGAAGGGATGGGTTTGGAGCTTGATCAGGAGAAGTTTCCCTTGCCAGTTCATCTAAGATTTCATCTATTCTCAATAAAGTAAATGATAATGAGTATAAGAGATAGATGTTATTTAGAAAAAAGAGAAAAAAGAGAATTGGTTGAACGATGTTACCTATAGTCTCATCAGATTTATGAGCCTTTGAACCTTCAGCTTCATGAGTCTCTGAAGTTTCACTGTCATGGATTTCTTCATTTTCGGTAGAAGCTTCAGGGGTTGGTTCTACAGGTGCTGAGGTATTGCCTAGTATGGGAATTTCGACTTGTGGCTGCAATGGAAGTAATGAATGTAGAGGTGGTCAGGTTTACTGCTAAGTGGGGTTGTTAACCTGATAGAGAGTAAAAGGTTCATACCTTAAGAGATAATTTGGTTTTCTTAGTCCTTGGTTTCTTGGGTAAGAGAAAATTGTCAGATGTTTTCCTTTTGCCTTTTCCTCTTGAAGATGCAGCAGCTGAAGCAGCAGGAGTTCTCATGAGTGCCTTTAAAGGTACTGAATCCAAAGTCACAGGAGTTTTCATGAATTCCTTTAATTTTGGGGCATCAAACCCCAGAGCAGGCTTGGGACCAGCCGAATAGTACTGGATTGCTTTGGCTAGAAGAGTAAACTCAAGATCCTGTGCATGACCAGATGTTAAAATAAGAAGTGGATTCAAGAGCAAGAAATGATGAGCATAATGAAATTACCTCACTATCAGAAGCAAAATCGGGTTGCAAGTTTTTGCATAAAGAATGAACTGATATATTGAAGATATGAGCATACCATTCTTGCCACCAAGAAACAAAGAAGGGATGAGCAACATCTATTAGCCCAAATGGAGATGGTTCGTATGTTGGCAATTCCCATCCTAATTCAAAGATTTTCTTGGCTTCCATTCTTTCTGTTATTACTTCCCTTGACTTTATGATTGTTGAGAAGAGGAATCTTGGAGGCAGCTGGCCACATCCTAATTGTCTGGCCACCATATTTGGATAGTAGAATTCATAGGTGGACTGCACTAATCTCCCATGATGAAATTCGGCTGGCAGAGTGCAAGGTTTGATAAAGGAATTAAAGATATCCGTAGATTCTTGACCTGAACAACCAATTTCATAGCTAAACTTGCAGGGTAGAGTCAAATTTTCATTTTCTCTATAAGGGAACCAGAGCACGTTGCCGAATCCTTTGAAAAACAGCTTGAAGAAATGACCGATATCTATGTCAATACTGATAGATGATGCTGCTTCCCCATAAGTCTGACAAGCCTTAACCTTTGCTATACTACCTTCAGCATAGTTGACCGAAGGAAAACTTAGATTGAAGAGGCTCACAGAGGTTATCTGATGCATGTATAGCTGGAGCCACATTTGAATTAGCCACCAGGGACCATTCACACAAGAGATTTCTCCACCTTGGCGCATCTGAAGAGTAACCTGATGCATCATATGATAAACAGACCCTAAGAGATATTTGCCTAGTGGGATCTGAGTGCCTGCAGCTAAGTCTTCAGCCATCACCATGTGATTCAGGGTTGGTTCATTGGATTTTTCACAGAAGATGAATCTGCATAGCCACATATTCATGAAGGCTTTTAACTCTTTGTCAGAGATGGTGCCAGATGCATTCATGTAGTTCTGGATGTGCTTGACCCATCCACCTCCAGAGCTGACAGCTCTTTGGTTGCTTTTGCTCTTGTACTTATAGGGGTATACTGGTAGTGACACGTTCAAGCCAGTCATCATGAACACATCGGCTAGAGTGATGGTCATCATACCATGACCGAATATGAAGGCATTAATGGTGTCAGACCAAAAATGGGAAGCTGCTATCAAAAGGGAGTCGTTTCTAGGTGTTTCTGCTAAGGATAATTCCAAACAATGACTGATGTCTTGGCTTTCCCAGTGGCTGCTGCTTTTCTCCAGCATTCTCCTGTACCAGTTCCGCCATCCAACGATTGGGGGAAATGGCCAATTCTTGAACGTGTTTGGTCATCGGTTTGGCGAGGTGATCCCAGATTTGAAAGGGATTCTTTAGGTTTCCTTCTCGATAATTTCAGTAGGATCAGGATTTCCCATTGGGCCAAGGAAATAGGAATCGAGGTTGGTAGCGTAGGGGATCAAAATCTGATTCTTGTATTCCTTTAGAAGGTGATTGAAATCAAAGAGGAATAAGCCAAAAGAGGAACGGGAGGATCAAATGGAAATTGCCGAATATAAGTAAAGTTTACCTCTGGGATTTCATCCTGGGTCGCCATTGAAGATTTGAAGTAGGTCCGAGGTTGCGCTGAAGGCTTGAATTTTTTGGATAGCGGCTGCGGTGTTGAACGGTGCTGACCTAGGAGGAAGAAGGAGCTTGTGGTCAATTTCAGAATAAAATGACTTTTATCTCGAAATTGAGGGGGCATGTGTTGACACTGGATTTTGGTCGACTCTGGAGGATGACAGGTGGACCTGCATACGGGAAGAAGGGTATTCGGCAAACAAAACAAGCAGTCGGCTAAATGCTTGTGCGGTCGGTTGCTCCAGAAGGCGGTGACTCCGTTCGGGAAAGCAGAAGATGGCAGGCGAGGCCAATCGAAAAGATGAAAGTTGTAGTAATAAAGGACTCTGAGAGTTTAGGGCAAGGAATCGTAAGTTTCCAAGTTTGTTTAAAAAGTTCCTTTGTAAATCGTAGTCTTCTAGGATTCGTGTTTTGTCTAGGGTATAAATATTGACCCTCGACCATTGTAATAGGGGTTCACAACCAAATCAATACAACCGGCCCCGTGCCAACTTTCGAGTCCTTTTGTCGTGTCGTCGAGTTCTTCGAGAGGAGTCATCGATCCGTCGACCTCCGTAAGTTCCGACAACCTTGTTATCATGTTTAGTATCATGCGGTGGATTTAGACGTGATGCAAGTAGTCTTGTTTGTTTTCAATGGTCGTGCGGCGGATCTTTGCTTGACAACCAAGAAGTCTTTGCTTATGCTTTGTTTATGAGTAGATACCGTGCGGCAGGCGTTTGCTCAATATGCTTAGTGAAAGCAAGATAGTTATCGGCTCTATTAGATATGGCAAATCTGAATAGATTCATTAAGTTATCCAGTGTTGCATGTTTTAAACATTTTATATATTTGTAACACACTTCTGCCCAATCTAGATTGATATTGTTTGGCTCTCTCTCTTATGGTTTTATTTGTGTTTCAACGATCATTGCTTTTCATATTACTTTTGCAAATAGATAACACGCTCATAATGGCTGGATTATTTTAATCTAGATTGTCACATGTCGCGGGTTCATGCATGTTAATCATGTTTAAGCTTTAACGAAACCAGGTGTCGTGCGGCAGATGCAGGTTTTAGATTAGTTTAATCGTTTTTATTTGCACGTTCCTTCTTCATGGACCCCAATTTGGCTGGACTGCCGAGCTTGGTTATGCATTAACTCATAATTAATTTCACTTGTTCAAACATGTCTTCCCATGCACATGCATTCGGCAATCAGGTCTTTACGTGCATTCATCTTACGATTAGCTGAATGGTTTATGAACTTATTGGCAGACAGCTCTCTATAGCCGTATGTCGTTGTAAGTGGCTTCAGGGCCGTATATGTGGAACTGTCTGGTCTCACCCGACATGTTCCGGTTTGACATTTAATTGTTTTATCCCTTGTTAGTTTTTAGGTCAAACTGACTGGCACGCTTCCGGATCACGAAGCACCCGAGAACCCGATTGAAGCCATGCTTTCCGGCTTGCTGTGTGTGAGGCATAGTGCATCACATTTTGTGTCAACAACTCTCCCGGAGGTTTTGTTGAAAACACGGTAGGCGTGCTCATTTGACCCATAACCAAGAAGAAAACCTTTATCAACTTTAGGTGCAAACTTAGAGGTTTTGGGTTTCTTATTAACTATGAAACACTTACATCCAAATACTCTAAAGTAGACACCTTTGACTTGTTACCAGATAGAAGCTCATATGAAGTTTTCTTCAACTTCTTGTGTAGGTAGAGGCGGTTGATGGCATGGCAAGCGGTGTTGATGGCGTCGCACCAGAAGAGGTCCAGTGTCTTGTACTCATCTAGCATTGTCCTTGCCATGTCAATGAGTGTTCGGTTCTTCCTCTCTGCTACACCATTTTGTTGAGGGGTGTATGGAGTTGAAAACTCATGCTTGATACCCTCTTCATCAAGAAACTTCTCAACAAGAGTATTCTTGAATTATGTCTCATTATCACTTCTCACTTTGTTAATTGGGAGACTAAACTCCTTTTGTGCTCTTCTAACAAATATCTTCACTTTCTCTTGAACTTGGCACTTGTCATACAAAAAGAATACCCAAGTGAAACGGGAATAATCATCAACAATAACAAGATCATATTTGTTACCCCCGAGACTTAGGTAGCCGACCGATCTAAAGAGATCCATGTGAATTAACTCCAATGGTTGTTTGGTGGTCATGATGCTCTTTGCTGGGTGAGGTACTCCTACTTGCTTTCTAGCTTGACAAGCGCTACAAATCCTATCTTTCTCAAAGTGAACATTTGTTAGTCCAAGGATGTGTTCATCTTTTAGAAGTTTGCCTAAGTTTCTCATCCCAACATGGGCTAGTCGACGATGCCAAAGCCATCCCATGCTAGATTTTGCCACTAAACAAGTTTCAAGCTTAGCTTTACTTTATTGAAATCAACTAGGTAAAGCTTATTCTTTAGTCGACCTAGAAAGACAATAGAGGAATCATCCCTTCTAAAGACTTCCACACCTTTATTCGTAAAGAGACAATTGTAGCCCATCTCACACAATTGAGAGATGGACAATAAATTGTAACTCACCGAATCAACATGTAATACATTTGTAATTGAATGCTCAAGGGTTATAGCAACTTTACTGAGACCAATCACATCTCCTTTTGAATTGTCTCCAAAGACAATATTTTCATTTGAGTGTGTCATCGGGGAATATGATGAGAACATACTCCTTTCTCCGGTCATATGATTTGTACATCCACTATCAAGCACCCAACTTGATCCACCGAAGGAGTATGCCTACAAAACAAGTTTAGTTGCTAGATTTAGGTCCCTAATTTGACTTGGGGCCTTATATGTTAGTCACAAGAATCTTAGGAACCCAAATTAAAGTATTCCTATATATGTTGGTTTCCTTTCCAACATAATTTGCAACCACTTTTCCACTGCTATTGTTCCTTAAAACAAAACATGATGTCAAGCTTTGTCGAGGTGCATAAGCCTTCGGTTGATAGACATACTTATTCTTGGTGCCCACACTGATTCCTTAGGCTTTCTGATAAACCTATTTCTCCTGGTACACCTTCTTCTGAAAAACATGTTTCTCCCGGTCCACTTTCTTCTGAAAAACCTATTTGATCAGGAGCAGAATTGGTAGCCTTCCCATTTTTGCTGGGCGCGCACTACCTCTCGGGGACGCTGCACTATAGCGGTCTGTGCAGGCTGATCTATACCAATTTTGCCCTTCCTCTCAAACTACACACACTCATAGCCATTCACTATCCTTCTTCCATTTGTCTTGGCTCCTTTTGTGTGTCCAAGCCCATGTTTGATTGAGGGATGCCTTCCTTACTTGAATTATGGCCCTTTTGATTCATCATTCTTCTTGTCAATGGATTGGGTCTCACCCATCCATCCTTTTCTAATGATTTCATTGAGCCTAGCAATCTCCTTTCTCATAGCCTCTATGTTTGCAAGGTTAGTAGAATAGGCATTCAAGTCAAGATTAAAACATTTTCCACAACTTTGACTAGTAGAGGGAGTAGAGATTTCCTTTGCCTTAGTGAGATGTGAGTTGCTATCCCAAAGAATGCTATATTGCATCTCAAGTTCTTTGTGTTTTTCATCTAAGTCACAATACTTTTTCTTAAGAGCTTTATTTGCTTTCTTTGTGATAGCATGGTCCTCTTGCTCTTTGGGCAAAGCCTTGCGCAAGGATTCCACCTCACTTCTCTCTAATACAAGAGCTTCTTTGCTAGCAATGTAGAGATCCTCTTGTTGGATAAGAGTATCTTCTCTAGATTCTAGCTCAGCTTGGACACTCTCTAAATCCTCCATTAGCTTAGTGATGAATAATTTGGTCTTTACATCTAAATTTTTAGTTATCATGTTTATTTCGTCATCACTAGATTCATCATCACTAGAGCTATCACTAATATCACTACTAGAGATATCACTAGGAGGTGGAGGAGATTTGGCCTTTGATTTGGATTTTACCTTCTCACGCTTTGCCATAAGACAAATGTGAGAGAAGTAATAGTCATCATCAAACATGTCGTTGAAGAGCCTTGGTGTAGGGGATGACTTATGAATAGCAATAGTTACAACCTTCTCATCCTCTTCACTTGTGCTCTCTTTAGTTGAGTCCCATTCATGCCCAATGTGAGCCTCTCCCATGTACTTCTTGCTCTTTCTACGGTCGGCCTTTTCCTCTTTCTTGTCCTTCTTGTATTTGTTGTCCTTGATCTCATATGGACACTTGGCAATGAAGTGATCGGTGCTTCCACAATTGTAGCATGTCCTCTTTTTCTTGTTTGGAAAGCTTCTCTTCACTACCTTGTAGCCTTGCTTCTTTAGCCCCTTGTAATACCTCTTCATTAGTGCCGGCCCTAGGGGTAGGGCATGAGGTGCGATGGCCGAGGGCCCAAACGAAGGAGGGGCCCAAACCTAGATATACAAACCCCTAGGTCCTATAGTCCATTAGGCATTAGCAAACTAATGAGAAGAGAGACAAAGAACTGGCCAGGTGGCCCAAAAAGACAACATTGATATTTCTTTCCTAGTTTCCTTTCCCCATGGCCCTCGGGTAGAAAGGAGGCGAGGAGTCACGCTGCACACAGCATATTCTGATCGCGAGTTCGCGACGTGCGCCTTACACACGCGGAGCTGGCGAGCCACGCCACCGTGAAGAGCAAGACTACCGGAGACACGGACACAACACACGAGGACAGCGACTAGGCAGGGCTCCACGATGACGACATCTTGATTATTGGCTTCTTATGATTTACGATCACCTATCAGTTATTTAGGCCCAAGGTATTTTTTTTCCTTTTTATTTTTAATCCAAATTAATTATTTGTATAGTATTTCAGACTTCTAGTACTTTGTACCCATATAGTCATATTTTTCTTCTAATTTAGGTGTTAGAATTTTAGAATGTTACCTGAGAAACATTTGCCATGGGTGAGAAAAGAAAATAAATATATTGCTTTTTTAATCTACATTGTTCCTCGATAATTATCATACATCTATAAATATATTGCTTAATCTACATTATTCCTCGATAATTATCAGACATGTTAAATTAAAAATATGTTATTCAATTTGCTTTCGTTTTGCAAGTAAAATTAGCGCCTATATATTATAAGATTTTATACATCATTAAGAGGGGCTGTTGCGACGAGATTGCCAGAGGGCCCTTAAAATCCTAGGACCGGCACTACTGTTCATAAAGAGAGCAACATCATCAACTTTCTCATATTGACCATCATCATTTTCACTTTCACTTGATGATGATGTGGTATCTACTCTTTCTTGAACTTGCTTGCTTACTTTGGGCTTGCTAGTTGAAGCTTGTTGGTTGATCTTGGACTTACTTGTAGAGCCTTGCTTGCTTGATTTGTTGGCCTTGAGAGCTACATCTTTGATCTTGATGCCCTCTAGCTTTACTTGCAATTCTCCAAGTTTCTTCCTCTCATTTGCTTCTTCTCTTTGCATGTCAAAGGTCAAGATCCTCCCAAGCACATCATTTGGTGTGAAGTACTCAAACTTCTTCTTGTCTCTAATTAGAGTCACTACGGTCTCATTTCTAGGTGAATAAGCCTCCAACATAATCTTAACAACTTTATGATCATCTAGCTCATCATAACCATAGCCTCTAATCTTGCCCACCATTGTCATCAACCTATCAAACATCTCTTGTGGCCCCTTTCCATCCAAGATTACAAACCGGTTGAGCTTTGACATCAACAAATCAATCCTTGCCTTTCTCACTTTGTCACCCCCTTCATGTGCTAGGTGCAAAGTGTCCCATATTTGCTTGGCAATATCAACCCCAATCACTCTATTGTACTCATCACCATCCAAAGCACTAAGCAACACACTTGTGGCTTGACCATTGAGGTGAATGATTCCCATCTCTTCTAGTGTTGGGTTCATGGGATCAATCGGTGGCTCAATTCCATTGCAAACAATCTCCCAAATGCCGGGGTGAAGACCTATAAGATAGGCTCTCAACAAGTGCTTCCACTTGGCAAAGTTAGTCCCATCGAAATAAGGTAACTTGTCCACGGGCACATTGATGAAAGACCTCCGATCATGATTAGTCATAGGCATAGAAGAATAGTTAAAGGATATGGCGGCATATTTGTTGTTGTTGATTTTGCCCTTTCCTTTCTTCTCCTTCTTGTCCCCCTTCGACACTTGGTAGGGCTCATCATCATCTCCATCTTTGGAACTACTTGATATGTCACTAAATGATGCATTTTGCCTTCTCTTCTTCTTCCTTATTCTTCCTAGCTTCCCTTCTTTTTCTTCTTGCTTCTCTTTTGATCTTTCTTTCTTCTTTTCTTTGCTTCTTGCCTTCTAACCGATGCTCCTCCTTCTTCTTCTTCTCTCTTGCTTCTCTTTTGAGCTTTCTTGCTTCCTTCCTTTTTCTTCTCTCATCATCATTGAGAGCTCTTTCGGCATTGGTAACCTCAAGATGTGGTAGCATGGTGTTGCTTGCTATTGACACGCTCAACTCGCTGTTGTCGATGTCGTGCAGATCAACCCGCTCCAGATCGACATCCACCGGCTTCATGCCACTAGTTCTTCCTCCAGGCTCCATACCTAATGCGGTGAAGCGTATATGAGGTAACATACTCTGATACCACTTGTAGGATCTCTGGTTGGCCTAGAGGGGGTGAATAGGCCTGTCAAAATAAACACTCAAACTTTTATCAAATTCACCCAGCGACATTGCCGCTCTGGAGGGCGGCACTATCGGGCCAGAACAGCGGCACTGCCGCACCTGCAGACAACTTCGAATCACAGTTCAAAATCCATGAATGAAAACTTGGATCAGAGAAATTTCCTAGCTTACTATAGGTATAACAATCACAGATCGAGAGCTAAAAGTGGTAGGAACATCACACACAAGTAGATCGACTAGAAACCCTAGAAATCACCTCAACCATAATGTGTCATGCAAGTAATGTAAATCAAGCACAAGTGACACAATGATTTATCCTATGTTACGCCTCGCCACCAAGGCTTGCCTACCTCCACATTGTTGAGGTTAGCCACTAAGGCTTAGGGTTTTCTAACCCTTCCTCATTCTCAAGTCAAGAGACTTAACTCTTAAGATGAGGGGTGAGTTTACTAGCTTCAAGAGATGGTTACAAACCACCCAAGGCTGCCACACAAGTTGGCAAGCTCCATCGACGACGCTCTAGCCGGCTAGGAGCCAAGCTCCAAGAGTAACAAACACAACTGCCAGCCAAAACATGAACCAAGTGCTCTTTAGAGTTGGAGAATCAATGTAGCTGCTCTCTAATCGAGTTTTGGACCCTTTTCCCTCAAGGATTGATGGGGAAATAAATGGATTTGCTTGGGGGCTTGAGGTCAACAATGGAGGGAGAGAGAGAGAGAGCTCCTGCTCTGTTTTGAGCGTGCTAAAGTGAGGAAGAAGAGGCAGATGGACGTTGGGGAAGAAGGGGAAAGGTATATATACCCCTAGCCCCCAACTATCATCGCACCCAAGGGGTCAGGCGAGACAGAGCCCGCGGCCTCAAGGTCGGGTGAGACGGAACCCGCGTCATTAGGGTCGGGTGAGATGGAGCCTGCACCTAAGGGGTCGAGCGAGACGGAGCCCGCAACCTTGGGATCGGGCGAGACCTTTTAATATGTCTTGAGCCATCCAAGAAAGTCAACGTGGACGCTACTTCCTTCTGCTGCGACTCAAGTATGGCAGTGCCTCTCTTCAAGTGCGGCAGTGCCGCACCACGCAAGACAGCAAGGATAATAGTGAAGTGTAGACTGTCTTGGCTGTGAATCTAAGGATGCATGAGGTTGTTTGAGCACTTGGTAGCACATATTAGCTTAAGCATTGAGTCTCCCTTTATAGTACGGCTTTTCCTATACTCAAATTCAATAATATAAAAGAATTTAAACCTCCTTTGAGTTTAAAGCCATCTACATTTGTAATTTGAGGCACCTCCGTTTTGTGTAGCATCCTCGAATATAAATTATCTGCTTGTCATCTCGATAAATCTCATTAGTTCTCTAATTGCGTGGTCATTATCATAAAAACCCACAATTAGGACTTGATTGCATTTTCACAGTTGATTATCATATATTTGATCTATTGTATTTAGATAGTTATACCCTATGTATGATATGCATGCTAATCTTACAAAAGTCCTAGATGAATTTTCATAAAAAAGTAAGTCAAGTAGAGTTTATTATCTTTTTCTAAAGCATATATAACTTTTGGATAAAAGCTAACTTGAAATTATACCTTCACTAAATATTTTGGCGAACTCGAAAAAATAAAAAAAATGCAAACAATCAAGTTAAAAATCAAGTTTATTTTTACAAATATTATTGAGAAAATGTAGGACTTTTGACTAAAGTTTAAGCACATTTCTTAATCTAAGAGAATTTACAAAAAAAAGGATTAATTTTAATGCTTTTGGAGTAATTTGTTGGTTGCTACTTATGTGCGGCCATCTAGAAATATTTCAATACCATGGCTTTCTTTCATGTATTGCACGGACCAGTAGAAAAAGAGATTTTGAATATATTTGCTAAGTTTTTTGAATGAACAAAAACATCATGCTCAATCTAACAATACTCATTATACATCATAAATATTAATATATTTTTGTATAGATTTGGTAAAACTTTAAAATATTTGAATTCAGTGATACATGTATTTTATTTTGAGACATGAGTTTTTTTTTACTATTCTCTCTGTCCATAAAGGGATACAATTCTTAGTTTCAAGGAATCAAACGATTAAAGTTCAATCAAAGTTGTATAAAAATAACATTTATGATATAGAATATATACTATTAAATTAATTATAATATATATTTTTCTAATAATCTCGTGTCCAACTTAAAAGCTAGAATTGCGTTTTTTTCTGGACAGAGGGAGTAGTTGAATTGAATTTGTACAAATTTATAATTATTTACACTGCTACAATCATGTACTCCCTTCGTCCTAAAATAACTATCGTTCTCGCTTGCTGAGAAATAACTTTGACAAATCTTATATAAAAGAATATTAATATTTATGATACACAATTAATATATTTAGATATGTCGTTGAATCTATTTTTATAATAAATTTATTTGAAGATACAAGTATTGCATATATTTTTTTATAAATCTAGTCCATAACTTATGGCCAGCAAACCAAAACTACCGTTAATTTGGGACGAAGGGAATAGCTGAAATGTGGCGGAGAGAGTACCCGCAGAGCCACGCGAACGGATCCACGCTACAGGCATAAGTAGCATATTCGCTTGTTGGTTTCAGCCAGCCCAAACCAGCCAATCAATAGTATTTTTCTCTCACAATAAACCAATATCAGCCAGCTCAAACCAACCCAGAAACCACTCAGCGAACAGGCCGAAGATCGGAACCGCAGAAAAAGGGTGCACCGGCGGCAGCCGGCCGATGGGAGTATGGGACCCACCGACCTAAGCGAACCACATTCGCCCCGCGCGTGCGGGTTGGCAATTGGCCGCCCTGCTCCTCCGGGACTCTCCCGCCCTCGATCGCCGCGCAGCGCAGGAGCCAGTCCGCCAGGCGAGCCAGCGGGGCCCTCTGGTCAGTCCTCCACTCCACTTGTACCTCGTCCCCGCGCGCGCAATTCCCTGCTTGGTGGGGTCTGTCACACGCTCGGGCCACCTGTCATCCATTGTGGGTATGCGGCAGCGCGGTGGGGAAGGTTTTGTTCCTCTGCATCGTGCCTGGGGCGTGCCGCGTGTGTGCTCGAGCGCGCGGACGGACCCGAGGTGGCGGGCATCAAATCGGGTCTGGTTTAGTTTGTGAAATTTTTGGTGAAATGGTACTGTAGTATTTTCATTGTTATTTGGTAATTAGTGTCTAATTATAATCTAATTAGATTTAAAAAATACATCTCGTGAATTTTGTTTAAACTGTGTAATTAGTTTTATTTTTTATTTATATTTAATACTTCATGCATGGGTCAAAGATTCAATGTGACGGGGAATCTCTGAAAATTTTGCAAAATGAGAGTAACTAAACAGCACCTCGGGCTGCCGACGCGGGCCGCGGGTTCCATCCCGTCCCGTGGCCCGGACCCCGAGGCACCTGACTGACCTGTCCGCCTGGCGTGACCGGTTGACGTGGACATGGTGCTGGAGCGGTTCGACAGGTCTCCAGCGTCGGCACGTGGACAGAGCGAGGGCGGCACCTTCGAGTGCGACCTTTTCTTTTATGCAAATGAACGAGGATGAGGGGTTAAATGCAAAGTGATGGACACAGACAGCCCCGTTCGTCTGGAGGAATTTTGGAGAAATCTATGAGAAGAAAACCTGGGATGAACCAGTTAACAAATTTAGGGACTCAGAGATATATTTTTTCAACACGTTCGGCTGGTATACTCCCGGCTTGTTTCAGCCTATTCTCTCTCATATAACACTATTGAATCATCCAGAACCATCCAAAATCTACTATTCAAGGCACCAGCCGAACGCCCTCTTTAAGTTCTTGACCAATATGACACACGCTTATAAATTCGATGACCGCTGGTGCATTTAACTCTATTAAAAAATGGTTGAACGCGGTTTAGTTGGTTCTTGTGGTGAAAATTAATCATACAAGTTTGTCTTGACATTGTCATGGGTGCTCATATTTTTATATTCCACGGGCTCACTATAATAATATTCATCTTTGGTAGCCAATGGGTCATCGATAGCGATGTGTTTATGGTGATTTTGTCGTCTATCAACTCATTATATCATGGACGCTTGTAGTCTTGAGTGTTCGTGCACGCATGTTGTTGTATGTCTTGTACTATGTTTTGAAAACAATATATCTCAGAAATGCATCGACAAGTAGGTGCATATGGAAACTTGACAAAATCTACTCTTGTTTGTTATTTTACATGCCAAATTTAAGGAAAATATAGATTTTTATATTTTGAAACCTATTGGTCTAGATTCAAGTTCTCGACTTAATATACTCACATTTTTTTGAATTTATTGTCAAAATTTAAAGATGTTGTTTTTTTGATGATAGATAATAATATGACAGCTGATAGCGAGATACATGCATTGACTCGAGATCTACTGACGTACATCCTGTTTGCTCAATCGTATCAGCCATACTTATCAGTCATGATATAGTATTTTCCTCTCACAACAAAACAACATCAATCAGCAAGCGAACAGGTTACACAGTACTGAGGTTTGCGTGCGTGCTTCTATAGGAGTTTGTGCGCGCGCGTACGTGCGTGTCGGCTTGTATCATTACCGTGATACAAAATTAAAAAAGATAACAAACACGATTTGATCATAATATGTTTGGTTGTCCGGGTTATGAGTACCTCTAGCAATACCCACCAGGGTCTTCTCGAGCATTCCCCACTGGTGGTGCGCCTTTCTTCAAGTCTTCGCATGGTTTGAGAAGAGTACCACATGAATTGTGTGGGCCCGGCTGCTACCGGACCCAGAACTGCTTCGCTCACATGATTGCTGACACTTTGACAAAACCGTGATGAAAACAGTTCTTCCTGCTGTGCTCATCCATGTGTGTTGAGTCTCTCGAAGTCTTGAAGAAATTCTTTGAATAGATCGATCAAGCTATGTGAGGTCTTCTTAAGTCGTAGCTACTAGTACTTAAATAAAAATGATAAGCCTAGGAGTATTTATTGGTTTTAATTAAGTTTCCCCACGGAGAAATAACAAGTGTGTTTGAACCTTAGGTTTCAAGCTGCGCTTGCCAATCGACTCGTAAAATTTCTCTCTTATAAGATTCGTTTTGTCCCTATATAATGTGCTAATTGCCTAATTTCTAATTCAAGACGTGTGGAGACCGGAGAGGTTGAGGTAACGTGGATTGACAGACCCGGTTCGCTTCTCCTATAATTCGTACTTTTTTAATTGTTTTTAGCAGGAACAATATTTTTTTCTCACAACAAATCTACCGAACATAGTATTTTCGCTTAGTTTTTTCAGCAAAGCGAACGGAGCCTTTAACCCAACAAATGGCAGCGCGTGATATACCGAACATATTTTTGAACAGTAACAAAAAAGCAAATAAAAGTACAGAAGTACGATACATAGTGAGTATGAATGAACAACACCAAATAGCGTCGAACAAAACGTGAACAGTAACAATAAGCGACTAACAGTACGATGTGAACAGTGATGAACCGGACGGACGCAAGAGTTTGTATATTCTAGTGTATTATTTTCACTGTTAATTAAAAATGGATAATGCTTCAATTAAGACGTCCGAACCGGACGGACGCCGTACCCAGTTCTTCGCTTCGTCCTTCCTTCCGCGCCTACCCGAACGTGCAGCTATGGCTGCCTCCCTAGCTAGCGACGGCGCGCTCCCCCACCTCGGCGTCCTCCCCCTCACACCCTGGCGGCCTCCTCCCCACCTAGCGGCTCCTTCCCCCACCCCCGTGGCGCCCCTCCCCCTGCCTCGGCGTTAAAGGCGTCCTCACCCACAGGGAGCGCCCAAGCCCACGAATCCGGCCCACCCCGGCGAGATCTATGGAAGTGGCACGGCGGTGTTGCAGGGGAGTGGGCGGCTCTGCCCCACCCCAGCGCAGTGCCCTCCCCACCCCCGGCGGCGCCTCTCTCACCCTGGCGACCGAGTTCTCCCCACCCCATGGTTGGAATTGACCGGCCCAGCCTCCCCCTCCCCTACGTTGTATATGTATGTTTCAAGTGTTTCAGTCGTTTCAGATGTATATTGCATTGGTTTCATATAGATGTTGTAAAAGTAGATCGGTGATGTTGTAATTGTTTCGGAGGCATGTTGTAAGAGTATGTTTCGAGTGTTTCATATGTTTCAGAGGTATGTTTCATCTATGTTTTTCGGACGCATGTTGCAAGTGTGTTTATCTGGATGTTGCATATGTTTCACACATACGTTGCATGTGTTTTATTTGGATGTTGCATATGGTTGCAATGGTTTTCAAGTGTTTTCAGGTGTGTTTTTTTTCAAATGTTTCAGAAGCATGTTTCAAGTGTTTCAACTGCCTTCAGAATGTAGGTTGTAACTGTGTGTATTTGGAATGTTTCAAAAGTAGATCGGATGTTGTATCTCTCCTCGCCACTTTTCTGCTGCATCGTCTCTCCTGATACCAGCAGGACATCAATATGACGCCACGGCTGGGTTCTTCCGAATCAGGATGCACTGCGCGCCCTTCACCTCTTGTCTCTCGGACGGCGCGGGCCTCGCGTGGAGCGCGAAACGAAGTGCAGCGCACGGACGTCTAGACACGGACGTAGCACTACCTATTAAAAATAGCTGCACATGCAGCGCAAGAGTTTGTATGTCCAGATAGTGTATTATTAGGTTCAAAGATAAGCCTGCGCGTGCAAGCATAATTAAGTGTTGCACCGATTAAAATTGTGATTTGGTCAACTATTTATTCTGACATTATCAAGTCCTTAATGTCACAAACTCACAGTTCCATTAGGATAAGGATTATTCATTCGCATGCATGGTGCATGTAATTTAAAATAGGTATTTCTTTAAAGAGCGGCGGGAACAGGTTTTTCTTAAGAAAAATATTAAACCTCCATTTGTGCATGTTCTGCTCATTACTAGAGAATAGACAATCACTATCTGCTAAGAACGACTTGCCCGAACACGCGCCTACGTTGCGCGGGATTAGAAAGCAGCGCGTTATATGTGAACATATTTTTGAATAGTAACAAAAAATGAATAAATAGTACAGCACTACGGTACACAGCGATTATGAACAACACCAAACAACGTCAAACAACAGTAACAATCTGTGACTAACAGTGCAGAGTGAACAGAGAGAGCCAAAACATTTTATAATTTGGATCAAAGGGAGTAGCTAGCTAAAAGTTAGCTAAAATTAGTCTTGATGCATCCAAACAGGAGAGCTAACAAGTGGGCTAATTTTTTTAACTAAGCCTTTAGCAATTGTTAGTCAACTTAAGCTAATTTGAACGAATTTTTTCTCAACTAGTAACTAGTTCTACATCATCCGATAAACTCTATAATTTGCACCCGAATCGTCTTATCCATTCTAATGACATTTCAATAGGGACATTGAGGCGCTAGCTATGGTTAGGGTTTAGGATGGTATAGCGGGATGGGTCAGGGAAAGGCCGAGAGCCAACGAAAAGGGTGACAGTGGCTCCGTTCGGCTAACAGAATTTTGGCTGAAACTGGGTGAAAAAACACTATTCTGGTTGAATTGTTTAAGAGAAAAACACTGTTTTGCCTGAAAAAAGAAACCGAACAAGTCAAATATGAGGTAAGCCGAACAGAGCCACTGGCCAGTGTTACGAGGGTATCCTTGTACTCGTAGGTAGCTAGCAAAACGATGAAACAGGTGAGCGAGTGAGGCCATGCATGTTAGCTCGTTTCCATGGAGGAAGGAGCGAGATCAGACAAGAAAAACATTTTGGTGGTAATAAAAAGAAACAATGTAAACATTAACTGATTACAGTCATGTGGCTGAAAAGCTCAAGAGCCGACAGAGGAGATGACAGTCAAGACAGCAGGTCCCTTCTGGGTTCCATCGGAACACATGAATTTTACTGAAGCTTTCTTGGATTAGTTTGCATCTAGGAAAGAATGATGCACTTCAAAATTTGGCATTATATTAGAGAGTAAAGACGAACGAAAAGATGGAAAAGGATGTTTCTTGAGAGGTTCTTCAAGGTGCACAGTGAGCTCGAGACTAACCGAGGCAAAAGGGAAATGAATGAGGACTATCAGAGGCTCAGAGCATATTTGTACACCAGATGAGCTCTATATATATTCCTGCTTTTTCGAACTTTTCGTGAAAAGATTTCGATGCCGTGCATCGAACGTGGGACTCTTGATTTATACGTTTTCGCAAGATTTTGTCCCATCCCGGCGATTCACCGCTCTTTCCATCTGAGAGGACGAAATTGGATGTCTCTTTCGATCGGTCTCTTCGTGTCAGCACATTATTCACCCCACTTGTAAAGGTACCTGAGATTAACAGGGTAGCATCGATCCCATGTTTCAGTTGCTTCCAAGCTTGGTACTTTGGCAGAGGGTTTTGTTCCCTTATCAAATGAACACCAGAGGCCATGTCATTATATTTTAGAATACAGATACCAAAGCTAAATGCAGAGGCCCCATCCTTGAATCTAAAGAGACTATATAATCTTATAAAAAGGTTGCTAAAGCAAAGGGTGTTTTTGGTCTTTGGAATGTTTGGGTACCGATGCCCACCGATGACGGAAGTGCCGGTCATTTTCTTGGGCTTGGCTTCCTACACTGCTTTGCAAGACGACCGTACAGGAACCTCGAATGTGCGAGTTGCGCACTAACTTTCAACTGAATCACGCCATCTGTCTCGCAAGTCGTCCAAAATCACGCTGTTTTTTTTTCAAGATATCGTCCAAAATCACGCTGTTTTTTCAAGATATCGAACGTCACCAGCAAACAATGAAACAGTAGGTATATAACAGCTGGCATAAAAAGTGGCGCAAGAAAGCACACCCGATTGACCATGATTTCGTGACCTCCGACAGTGTACCTTTCACAGAGCACCTAATGTTCAGAGTGTACTTTTAGACAAAGGGAAAACAGAGTCAAGTCAAGCAACTCCACTAGCGAGCCATGAACCCCACCAGACACCAGTGCATCATCAGTGCTGCAGCTGCGGATTTTTCTTCAGTGGCTGAACATTAGCCGTAGGAAGAGGTTGCAGCAGCAGCAGCAATGCAGCGAGTCCTTCCGAGCAGGCTTAGACAATTTCCAGAATGAAAGAGCGCAATGTTCATCCTCAGGCTTTAGAGAATTTCCAGAATGAAAGAGTAAGTCATGCGAGGATCCCAGTGATTGCAGTTGGTATTTAGTTCAGCGATTTTTACTCGAGCATCATCTCGCAACAATTTACGGAATTCTCAGAAGCAATATTAACTGGAATGCACAAAGATCCAACCAGTAGTATAAATCTCTCAGATGCGCCAATATAATGCAGAACATAGTGCTGTCGCAACAGATGAACAGAATCAGAATCCGAACATGAAAAGGAACCAGCACAAATTGTCATCATCATGGGCACATAGAGAGAATGATCCCCAAGAATCATTGAGCACAACTCTATATGATTAACTTTGCAAGTTAAAAACTGCACCCTGGCCTCGCAATTAGCTGCCAGAAGGTTCGAACAAATGTATCGATACCAACTAAAAGAATGGGTTGCAATCATGTCGACAACAAAACTTTGGGGACAGCGGCATCTGTGGCACCACAAATTCGGGAATAGTTTTTCCTTCCCCACTCGACCAAAACAACAGAAAACAAAGGAACGTCGCAGTTAATGTGGTGCTCACCACAGCCCAATCATCTTCCACCAGAAGCTGCCCGCCCCAAGCCAGATGATGATGTTTACGATGGAGATAACAAACCCATAGCCCCACCATTGAGCCAATGGGACATACCCGGCGCCGTAGAAGACAGGAGCAGAGCCAATGCCATAGTGGGTGGTGCCACCCATGAGGTTCGAGAGGAATGAAAGAACCAGTGCAGCAAAGAGCGACGGGGTGCCCAGGGCACTCGCCACTGACAGGAACGCGGCGAACATTGCTCCGATGTGTGCAGCACCACTGGCAAAGAAATAGTGAGAGTAGAAGTACAGCAGCACCAAGACACCGAATGAGGCTTGCCATGACATGCCAAGCCCTCCAACAAACTGAAACAAAAGCAATAAGGTCAATAAATGATAAATTAGCAGAAGTACTTAACAGAACCTACCAATCTATCTATATTGTAGATGTCAGAAAAAAATAACAAAAAACTAGTAATATCAGACCCCAATATAATTTAAACTGCATCATGTTACAATTACCAAACTAACGTCTTTCAATTTTTTATTTCCTAGTTTGCATAGATACATCCATAAGCATAAGAATTCAGCAGTATTAAGGTCCTGTTTGGATCCATTAGCTGCTAATAGTTAGGTAGCTAATAGGCCACAACTAATATTAGCTGCTATTAGCTAGTTTTGTTCAACTAGTGAAATAGTGGTTAGTTTGGTATTCAGGTAACAATTAGCTAAACTATTAGCTAGACCTGTTTGGATCTAAGGAGTTAATTATTAGCAGCTAATTATTATCACATTGGATCCAAACAGGACCTAAGTTCAGACATAACCAAGATAACCACTCCTATGTCAAATGTCAAATCTAACAGTGTCAAACACAAGTTACACAAGGTTCTTATGGCATGATGACTACCCAGCCTACCCCTTCACAAACAAACAGCACAATAAATTGCTACCTGTCCGCTCGTCTTATGAGCCGTACTTTTTCAGCGAAGAAACAGTGTTTTTCTCTCACAACAAATCAGTGAACAGTACTTTCAGCTTGTCTTTTCAGCAAAGCGAACAGGGCAGGTAAAGAGATGCATACTCTTCATAACCTTTCTTTGCCCAAAGTAAATTTTCATATTTTTGTGGAAATAGGTCAAAAATGAACAGTAAAACACTAAATTTCTAGGCTCAGATCGCTGGATCATGTTGTATTGCAGTAAAAAGCATCCATCATGCCCAAGATCTCTGAAATAAGGAATTTAGTTTGTAAATCATGAAGACCTAACAATGACGAGAAAATTCCTTTTTTGACACTAGAAGTTGACATGGTTCCTTCTAAGGCCCTAAATTTCTCCCTTATATGGCACCAGGTCTACTTTGATATTTCCGTCCATTCTGACAATGATAACCTTCAAGTTCATGTCAGATTAGTTGGAGATGGTCTAAAATGCCCCTTTCCTCAAAGCCACACGGCCCTCAGCCTTCTCCTGTCACAAGCTCAAACGCCTTCTATCCTCTCTGTTGTTCTCTCTCCCGTGCCCCTCCTCCGTCCCAAAACCCTAGTCAGCAGGGGGGTTCATATCCAGTTGAGGTCGGCAGGGAAACATGCACAATGGATCACGTTGACAGTGGCGGCCCGAGTGGCATGGGTGGCACCGGCCCAAACGGCCAGGGCGGCACCGCTCCGAGCAGCTGTGCCCCAAGCGTCATTGGGGGTGGCAGCCCAACTGACCAGAGATCCTGCAGCCAGAGCGCAACGGCCAAGCAGCCGGGGCTCCTGATTTACTGTGCCTGAGGCTTGGAGTTCATCTGCCCCAATCCTCTCAGTGAAACAAGCACAAATAACTTGGTTTTCTTAGGACCTGTTTGTTTCCATGGACGAGAGTAGCACATATACTGCACCAGCTATGTCGTGGGGAAGCACTGATTCCCTCGCGTCACAGCGTCTCATGTTTCCTGTTGAAAACCCTACGTGACGCTGAAGGGCGGCCAGCAGAAGTGCATCAAACACAAGACGTCTGGTGTGATTCTGAGCTTTTTTCCGCCACAGATAGGATAAGACAAAACAAACAGGGCCTTAATCCTGCTCCCCTGTTTCTGTGCTCTGCAGCTTTGGAAGGTCATGTGATGGGCTCTGTTTTCTTTTTTTTTAAGGGGATGGGCTCTGTTTTCTTGTTCAGACAGAAGGTCGTTTTTGGATTTTTTGTTTATGATGGTTTATGTGACATGCCAAGAGTCTAGAACTGAAAGGTGGGATGAAAGGATGACTCTGCGAAATGCTGAAATACAGTATGAAACATACTTATTATGAAATATAATTAAAACTTGCGCTATTTAAAAGAAGTGAACTGCTAATTAAAGTGAATGTAAATAAGAAGCTGCACACCAGCTACTGAAAATGTGGCTGAACGATACAATGAAAAACTTACTGTTTTTTTAACAGAAAATACAGCAGCGCAGGCCCCCACTGTTAGAGCTTTTTGTATTAATAAAAAGAAGAAACTGTACAATAAAAGGGGCCACAACTATGAACAAGCTCCCAGAGGGAGCCTCAAGCCTGAGGACGGCTAGAGAACCAAAGAGCTAAGCAAGAGAATCTATACAAAGAAGAAAAGCAACTCGTTTATCTTCACACATTCTGAGAGCTTGAAGTCTAGCCTCACAAAAAGAGGACATCCAAAAAATAAAAAGTAAAAGAAGGCCGGCTTCCTCACAAAACTTACTGTTTCATTCTTTAAGAAAAAGAAGCATACTATTTTCTCACGAGATGATTACATTAAGCACATTTTTTCTTCACCAATTAATAGTATAAAAAAATTCATGTATGAAATTAACATGTTGAATGATATTGGGAAAGAAATAGGATGAATAATTCATCTATGAAGTTAACATGTTGATGGATACTGAGAAAGAGATGCTTCATACTTTCATGATAAGCTTTGATTTGATCAGTAACTAAAACTACGCATGGTTTTTTGAAATTGCTTGTCGCCTCACATATGTTATGCACAAATCCTGGTGCTGGGACTCCAATACTGGCGCAAAGAGGGCTGAGGGTCAAAAGGTCTTTTCATCTAATCTTTTAATGGGTTAACAGCCAAAACTGATGGAAGTGTCAAATTAAGGCATAAAAGATAGACCCAGTGTCATATAAGGGAGAAAAAGATTTTCAGGGCCATAAAGGAAGCATGTCATGGGCCTGAGGTGGTTCCATATGTTCTGGTCCCTCTGTGATCAGAAGTATGGATTTTAGTTGGGTGGGATCTGTCAATCTGTGATGTTATGTCTTTGAACTCGTTGTGTTTGTAATTTCATTGCTTCAAGTAATAAAATTCAGGTTTCTCGTTGTGGGAAAAAGAATAAAGCATGTTAACTTCCATTGTCAAATAAGGAATTTTCTCACGAATAAAGGAAAAACCTTAACCTTATAAATGCCAAGAGCCAAGGCTCATGAGAGATGAGAGTTGTGTGAAGAAAAGAGAGTGTACCTTCACAACAGTCTCACTGAACCAAGAGATGAACCCGTATTTGTTGAGGTAGCCAGCCATTGCTATAAGTGCTGCAAACCATGTAAGCGTATCCCACGCCACAGACTCTGCCAAACACTCTTTCCATGTGACAACCCCTGTGATTAGGAGGACCCCTAGGCCAAGAATTGCTGCAGACACTGCATCCACACTCAGCATTCCTCCAAAGATCCAAAGACCAACCTGGCATGCAGAGCAAGGGCATAATTTTCAGTGAAGAAAAGTGGATCCAATTCCTATTCAAGTTAGATGTGACAGGGCAATGAAAAAAACTGCATTCAGTGGCAACGACTGTCAAGGATATGAACATTACAAAGTCACAGGTCAGAGTTCAGTCGATTACTAAACCATTGATAACAAGAATCCTAAGACTCCAAAGACATCAAATGGTGCATCCACTCATAATAGAACACTATAAACTACTTATGAAAGATAGCTGATAATAATTTTAACCATCAGGATTCAAGGCATAAATAAAGAACACTAATAGCACAAGAAAAGTTCAAAGAATGCTAGTAAAGGCTATAGTAATGCCAAAGAGTTAAATGTTGCGAGAAAATGGCAAGTATATGTATATATATCATTAATTATATACCGTAAGCAGCAGCGTGCCGGCCATGATCTTCTCCTCCGTGCTCATGGGTCCCATCTTGGCGAGCCGCTCCTTGGCCAGGCGTGGCGCATCGGGGCTGGCCTTCACCTCCGGCGGGTAGATCACATAGAGAATGAGCGGCACGAGCACGAGCGACAGCAGCCCCGGCACGATGGCGGCCTTGGCCCAGAGCGTCCATCCGATCCCCTGGCCGATGGTGGCAGCCGTGAGGTTGGCCGAGAGCGGGTTGGCCGCCATGGCGGTGAGGAACATGGCCGACGAGACGACGGAGGTCTGGAAGCAGGTGAGCATGAGCCAGGCCCCGAGCTTCCGCTCCGTGCCGTCGCCGGCGCGCGAGCCGCATGCCTCGCAGAGCGACTTGACGAGCGGCAGGAAGATGCCGCCCGCGCGCGCCGAGACGGAGGGGATGGCGGGGGCGAGGAGCGCCTCGGCGAACACGAGCGAGTAGCCGAGGCCGAGCGATGGAGGAGCCGAAGGCGGCGACGAAGGCGTAGGCGACGCGGGAGCCGAGGCCGGTCTTGATGAACCCGCTGCGCGAAGAAGAAGGCGAGCGCGATGAGCCAGGGGATCGGGTCGCCGAAGGCCGAGAAGGCCGCGGCGAAGGTGAGCGTCTTGGTGAGCACGGCGGCGCCGAGGCCGAGCAGGGCCACCGCGCCGAGGGGCAGCGGCTGGGTGATGATGCCGACGATGGTGGAGAGGAAGATGGCGAGCAGCTGCCACGCGTTGCGGGGCACGCCGGCGGGGGCCGGGACGAACCAGATGAGGACGCCGATCGCGAGGGAGGCGAGGAGCGGCTTGATGGCCGCGCCCTGCAGCGCGGGCTTCTTCGGCGGGGCGGCCGGCGCCGGGGCCGGTGCTGGGACCGGGTCCGGGGCTGGGGCCGCCGCGGCGGAGGCGGAGGCGGAGACGGGGGTGAGGCCGCGGCGGGAGGCTCCGGATGCGGCGGGGGGTGGGGCCAGACGAGGGCTTGGAGGGGAGGGAGTGGGAGTGGGAGAGGGAGATGGGCTTAGAGGAGGAGGAGGAGGAGGAGCGGCGGCGGAGGGAGAATGAGAGGGACGGGAGGCTGGGGCGGGCGCCAACGCTGCCGAGGTGGTGGCAGGTGAGCGGCGAGGCCGCGGTGGAGGACGCCATGGCGGCGGCGAGGGAAGTGGTGGTGGGACTGGGGATGGAAGGTGGTGGGTGAGGAACTGAGGGTGGGGTTTAAGTGGATGGACGGTGGAGATGGCGTTGGGCGCCCGAGCTTTGGTCGTATCGGAATCGGAGACTGGTCTTCGTGGACCCGGCGTTGGTGCACCGGTGATCAGTGGTAGTGACTCGTGTTCATGCTGCGTTAAGTTTCGATAGAGAAAAGAGAGGTCTTTTGAAAATTTCTTCAAGTTTTCACATCACATGCAAAGTTTTTAACCAGTGACGATTGAGGAAGCCAAAAGAGTGGTTCGGCAAGCAAAATAGTCACCCACAGAAGCAACAAGTGCTTCACCTGACAAAAGTTTCAAGCACCTGCTCTAGTATGCGTTGTGGCACATACTGTCGTGACCCTAGCATACATTTTCGCAGAACTCAGACAGAGAGGACTAAAAAAAATTGTGGCAAAGAAAGGATGCTCTTTTCTACGAGAACGATGCTCTATGCTACAAGAGAAATAGCTTCGCGTGCTCCCTGCCTACGTGTCTAGCAACTTTTACCCGAAGCCAATACTAGCGTTAGCCTGCTACCCTTGGTTTTACAACGAGGAGAAAGTTCTAGTACTGTGTTAGTACTTGGTCCTTTCCAAACGTTTCACCTTAGCTTAATTAGAGTTGCTTCTGTACCAGCATAAAGTTAAGTTTAATCCATTTAAACACGTATACTAGGTATGGTGGGAGCACGTGCTCTTAGAAGAAAAAAAACCACCTTCCAGTCTATATCTCAACTGATAACTAGTTCACTGTCAATTGGCAAGAGAGAGTTGAAGTGGACCCGTGGCTGGTCGATGTATCCAAATAGAACTAGACTAAACTTTATCATCTAACAAATAATTCTACAATTAGTACTCTAACAGTTAGTTCTAAGTAATCCAAACATACCCTTATCTATCCTTTTTCCTTTTCTCATTTGATTCGTTGCTACATTAGATTTTTTATCCTATGTAATAGTCTATTTAATTATCTATATAAGATATAAGGGACTATTTGGATTACTAGGACTAAAGCCTAGACACAAGACAGTCGTCAACCTTCCAACTAGCGTCTACACGGTCTAGACCATGACTAGATGTGTCTAGACTTATTATATATGGTTTTGTACTACAACAGATGAAATTTCATACAAATATTTAAAAAAACGCCAATGTAATTGGCTAATTCTACTCTTGCGTCAAAAATACAAAAGCAATGTTAAGTTGATAACATATGAACAACTTAGATTCGAAAGACAATAGTTTTTCAATTCTTAGTTTGTCACATATTTGATCTGATATTTCTCTGACATAGATACAAAGACATTTCATAATTTATATAAACCAAAGAAGCAAAGAGAATCACATATTCCGATCGTAACATAGCTCTCGCTTCTCAATTCTCACTATAATATGATAGATAATTGATATGCTATGATAATTAACTAAATTTTAAGATATATCATTATCGGATCAAATAATTAGCAAAACTATAATTTTGCTGGGACAGAGGGAGTAGCTAGCTAATAGTTCACAGCTAATATTAGCTGGCTACCTATTGGTTAGGTGCTATTTAGATCCACTAGCTAAAATGTGGATGCATAGGTGGTTTTGTCTGTAATGCCTTTCTTTTTCTATTTGCTATTGGTAGGGCACGTTCATAGATATAGATGGAAGGGCAAAAGTGTCTTTTGCCATCTATTAGTCAAGTTTGTGATAGCTAACAGGGGCGGAGCTATACTCAGATCAGTGGACGTGGCCGCACCCACGCAAAAAATAAAAATCAATGTGAAGAGCTAAAGTTTCACCATATTTGCACTCCCCCGTTACAAAACCTTGCACCCAAAAGGTAAGAGCACCCCTTAAATTTACTGTATCTCCATCCTTAATAGCTAATGAGATAGTTGTTAGCTAGTTGTATAGCAAACAATTAGTTGGATTCCTTTTAATTGATCTAGTTATTTGTTTTAGCAACTAACTATTAGCTAGTTGGATCCAACTAGGGCTTACATTTTAAAGGCAGATACGACAGATAAGAAGCAGCCTCTCTGTACAGTGTACACCAAAGTAACAAAAAGCACAGGAATTAATGGCGGCCAAATGAGTTTGTTACGTACCTATTCTAAATTTTGGAATTGGCCTAAGCTGCTTGTTTCTTTAACCATTTGTGACGATGTGTTAGCATTGAAGTGGAGTTGAAAACAGCTTCAAATTGGAAAATGAAATCACGTTCATATCGTTTTCAAGTCCACCTCCACATGGAAGGAATAACAATATTATATCGGGTTTACGACTTGCACAATGTTGGAGGACTCCAATCTCCAGGGGATCCAACTATCGCAATCAGGTTTAATTCATAGATACAGCATGTCCCTTTCTTATTAGAGAAACAAAAACATTGTTACGATGGGAATGAAAACAATAGCTAAAATTTAGAAAACAGGAAACCAACTTCATGAAAGGTAACCTGTCCTCCATCGGTTCCATCAACAGCTCCACAACGTCTCCATCCAAACGCCAACATGGGGTGCAGCTCCATAGGTGAAGTTTTAAATTTCCCGCTATCTAGAGATGCAGACATGAGCAAGAACTAAAAATACCACCGTCTCATATAGATCCCTCTTGCTCTAGTGGCCCTAACACGACCATGGTCAGTTTTGCCCCTGGGGCGCGTTGGTGTGGGCATGGCCGGTGCATGCGAGACCAACGCAGGAAGAGGCGGAGGTAGGGCGACGATATGGTAGTGCGAGAAGGGGTGGAGGCAAGGCGGAGGTGGCACACCCGCGTGGGGAGGGGCGAAGGAGGAGGTGGTGGGGCACAAGGATGACAATAGGGGTATTCTTAGGTATTCGTTGAAATACCCCTATTTTCCTGTAACATAATGAATATATATTATGTATACTAAAATATCTAGTTGTAATAGTGCTTTTAGTTGTTGTTTTAGAGGAAATTGTTCTTGAAATACCCTGGTGTCAAATCCTAGCTCCAACATTGGTGGGATGGAGGGCAACAGGAGGAGGAAGATGATGACAGGAAGAGAGAGAGAGAGAGAGAGAGAGAGAGAGAGAGAGAGAGAGAGAGAGAGAGAGAGAGAGGAAGAAAATAAATAAAGGAAGAAAATGAAAATGAAAAAGGCATGAAAAAAGAGAAAAGTATATTACAGATATTTCATCGATCATTTCTATCTACCATGAGATGTTGCTTTACCAAATATTTTTCTAAGATAGTTTCAGCTCCAAGCCAAAAAAAAAATTGCTCCACCAGCAAGCTAGAGTTGTACTAAATGGGGTCATAGATTGTTTTGGTGATTTGATTATCTTTCTGTTGATGATATACCCGTATAGTTATTTGGAACTCAC
This sequence comes from Miscanthus floridulus, assembly GCF_019320115.1. Classification (NCBI taxonomy): domain Eukaryota; kingdom Viridiplantae; phylum Streptophyta; class Magnoliopsida; order Poales; family Poaceae; genus Miscanthus; species Miscanthus floridulus. Next base: position 117,848 of record NW_027096303.1, read on the forward strand.
TTAACTATGTTCTGGTTATTTTCTTGCTTGTAGTCGTGCATAGAAAAATAAGAAAAAGAGTAAAATGCATCCTGGATACTTAAACTATTGGGGCATTACCATCTAGGTACTCGAACTGAAAAAGCTATCACCTGGGTACTTAAACTATGGGGGCATTACCATCTGGGTACTCGAACTAAAAAACCTCCCACTTGGGTACTTAAACTATTGGGCCATTACCATCTGGGTACCGTCGCCGCCGCTACAGAGTGACCAGGAGCGCGGGAAAATGAATTTTGATTTTTTTTCTTTTTCTGAAAATGGATGAATAGTGCTGGAATTTGTTATTTTTGTAAAAAAATAATTAGAGCTCCAAACATTCTAAAATTTTTTGTGTAGCCTCTATATGATGTACTCTACCTAGAAAAAATATGAAACTTGGAAAATAAATAGTTTTTGTATGTTTAAAAATTACCTCTTTTAATTAATAAATGAACTTCCATAAATTTTATAATTAAAATAAATAAATGTTAAAAAGAGGCGGCCTACCTGTGCTCGCCTGCTCGCTCGCACACAGTTAGGCCGCCTCTTTTTGACATTTATTTATTTTAATTATAAAATTTATGGAAGTTCATTTATTAATTAAAAGAGGTAATTTTTAAACATACAAAAACTATTCATTTTCTAAGTTTCATATTTGTCCTAGGTAGAGTATATCATATAGATGCTACACAAAAATTTTTAGAATGTTTGGAGCTCTAATTATTTTTTTACAAAAATAACAAATTCCAGCACTATTCATTCATTTTCATAAAAAGAAAAAAAATCAAAATTCATTTTTCCGTGCTCATGGTCACTCTGCAGCGGCGGCGACGGTACCCAGATGGTAATGGCCCAATAGTTTAAGTACCCAAGTGGGAGGTTTTTTAGTTCGAGTACCCAGATGGTAATGCCCCCATAGTTTAAGTACCCAGGTGATAGCTTTTTCAGTTCGAGTACCTAGATGGTAATACCCCAGTAGTTTAAGTACCCAGGGTGCATTTTACTCTAAGAAAAATGATACTAACCTCACATATGCCATGCTCCACCATATGCATAGATCCTATTAGCATTGCATGGCTAGCATTTTACTTTATATTGATTGCATGATTAGGTTATTGATTGCATGATTTTTTTATAGGTTTCGCACAATGGAGTGCCTCAAACATCATGCACTTAACTCGTGATGCAAGTAATGAAACACTACAAACATGAACAAATAATATCCAAATAAACTCCAAATAGCAACATACAGATAATGTTTTGTTAAAAATGGTACTAGTTTATTTTTTATTCCCATTATGAATTAGTTATGAACTAAGTAATAAGCATCGTCAATGAAGGTTCTTGTATTTTCCTATTGGTCGGTATGAAAAGGTCTCTGTAAATACCAGCATTAGATATTTTGCATTAACATGGTTGTTTCTTAGCATGTGTTTTTTTTGCAATCTCTCACCTCTAGGTCCTGTTTGTTTCCATCCATTTGGATCGTGAAAAGCAGCTTTTATAGCTGATGAGCACTACCCTAGATCTGGACATCACTGTCGGTTCAAAAAACCCCTTCATTGTCGAATTTTGAACCGACGGTGGCATACCGGCAGTGATGTGGGGTTGACATCACTGTCGGTTCTTAAAAACCGACACTGATCTACAGGAAAAAGTTTGGCTCCACCCGACAGTGTCCAGTTGAACAACACTGTCGGTTTATAGTCCCAACCGACAGTGATGGTTGCTTCAAGAGTGTTGGTTCTTGGCTCAAGCCAACAGTGTTGAGCAAGCCTACACTGTTGGTTCATGGCTCAAGCCGGTAGTGTTGAGAAATCCAATACTATCGATTCATGGCTCAAGCCGACAGTGTTGAAAAATCCAACACTGTCGGTTCATGGCTCAAGCCGGCAGTGTTGAGTAAGAAAACACTGTCGGTTCATGGCTCAAGCCGACAGTGTTGAGAAATCCAACACTGTCGGTTTGTTGATAACCGACAGTGATGGTTACGACAATACTGTCGGTTCGTTGATAACCGACAGTGATGGCCCATTCGCATTTTATTGTTTTATAATTGATTTTAATTTATATTTTTTCGTGGAATCGGGTTTCGCTTTATATACGCTACGTAGACGACAGGTCCATCAATA